>NC_064423.1:6315000-6517500 GCF_023375975.1 Astyanax mexicanus | reverse complement strand
GGAGTGTAGGGTAGTATGGAGTAGTATGGAGTATTATTGGAAGTTAAGGATAGGATAGTGCAGTATAGAGTAATATGGAGTGTTATTGGAAGTTAGGGGTAATATAGGGGAGTATAGAATAGTATAGATTATTATTGGAAGTTAAGGGTAATATAGGGGAGTATAGAGTAGTATGGAGTATTATTGGAAGTTAGGGGTAATATAGGGGAGTGTAGAGTACTATAGAGTAGTATGGATTATTATTGGAGGTTAAGAATAATATAGGGGAGTGTAGAGTAGTATAGAGTAGTATGGATTATTATTGGAGGTTAAGAGTAATATAGGGGAGTGTAGAGTAGTATAGAGTAGTATGGATTATTATTGGAGGTTAAGAATAATATAGGGGAGTGTAGAGTAGTATTGAGTAGTATGGAGTATTATTGGAAGTAAAGGGTAATATAGGGGAGTATAGAGTAGTATAGGGCAGTATGATCCATGGTCCAGATTGTTAGCAGTATAAAAACACTCTTTTAGATGAAGAGCATGGTGACGTGTCTTTCACAGGGTGTAAGATAGTGATAGTGATAGTAAGTGTGAGGTGAGTGTGCTCAGTTGTTAAACTGCAGTGTAAATCTGTTTAAATGTATACAATCTAACAAACACTTCACAAGAACTTTGGTTCGGACTTCTAATTGTGAGAATTCTCTGAACTTTAGTTTTTTGTTCTTTTTTCCGTAGTTCGCCTGGTGAGATCAAAGCCCAGTGGAGCTTCTGTTCATCAGTCTATCCAGTGGCTGACCTTGTGGTGAAAGGCCTTATGGGTCAGAATCGAGAGCTGACCAGTGAATAAGCCCCAGCCCTGCAGCCGGAGGAGGAGGCGGCGGTGTGTTTGACAGGGTGCGGCGAGTCGTCTGATGGCGGCGGTTATTTGTGTTTTGTCTTCTTGACAACAGGTCAAAGTGCTGCTGCCCAGAAGAGCACTGATACGCCGTTCCAACAGAACGCCCGCCTGACGTCTGACTGGCACATGTTTATGATACATTTATGTGTGGGCTTCCTGCTGCTGCTGCTGCTGTTGTGCCAACGAATAATCTGCTTTTTCAGATGTAAAGGAGAGCTGTTCACTATTCTCCCACCTCTGTGATGAAGCACCGTGGGGTCATTTCTCTCTCAGACTGCCTGAGCAGCTCTTTTGTGCAGAAAACATTCCGGTAACACGTCCTATGAACCCAGTATTCATAATGCATTATGAGTGCATTCATAATGCACTATATGACATGCATAATACCATATACTGACTGTAATAAGTCTGTATCATAGCTCATAAGTACTTACAGGAACATTCTATAAACTACACATTATAAACTACAAGTAAAAGGTTTATAAAGAAAGGGCTTATAATGTCTTATAATATCTGTTCATAGGAACATTGTACAATGTAGTGTTGCAATGCACTATAACACATATTTGGTATACTTTGGTATAGAGTATTATAATATGCAGCTATGATTTCTCAAATTAAGCTTTTATAAAAGTACATAACACATTATAAAGCCTTATGTACAGTCATTACTGTCTTTAAGTGAAGTGAGTTTTGTTCAATATGCCTTTTAAACATGAAGTAAATGTTATTATACCTTACTGTAGGCATTTAAAAAAAAACACACGTCACTTAAAGCCAGTAAAGAGCACTCATAATGCTCTATAAGACATTACAATAAGGCATAATAACATTTAATTCACATTTAAAAAGCATATGGAAACTCACTTTACTTAAAGTCAGTAATGACTGTATATTAGGCTTTATAATGTGTTATGCACATTTAAAAAAGTCTAATTTGTGAAATCATAGCTGAATACTTGAATGCATTCGGATTTTGGCACAACACCAGTTCCTTTTCTTCTTCTATTGTTTAATGAGTGTTGAAGGCCTGCTTCAGCTTCTTGTAGTTGGCCTGAAAGTTGTTGTGTAGAAGTGTTTTTAGACTGCAAAACAAACTGGACCACAGTTCAGTTCAACTTTTTCTTTGCACCAAATTTTGTCCTTTCTTTGTCCTTCCCTGGAATTTTGCTATCTTGCACCCCGTCATTACTCTATTTTCACACCTTGCTCCCGCGCTGTTAAAATAGCGTGGGAGTCTGGAAGTGAGGAGTGTTCAGGTAAGTTTCTTGCACGTTTCTATTTTGGCCGAGGAAAACACAGATGCTCCTCTGACTGATAAAAACCCTGACAACAGTCAACAATCAGCAACCCAATCCTATTTTAGCCACGCAGGAATGCCTGTATACTCCCACTCAATAAACATACACAAAAAATCACACTGCAGAGCACAAATCCAGCTTTTAACTCAACAATAAACAGAATAACATTAAAATAACATTACTGTTCTCTTAAATGAGCTGCTGGTGTATCTTTACAGTGTAAATGTGGAGGTCAGTTTCCTCTGCTGAGAAGCACAAAAGCGCCACGATTTTAAGATACAAACGCGCCAAAGTCAGAGCTCACCTGCCTGGGGAATGGGAATGAAGGGAATGATGACTGGCACACTTTAGTTTACAACAGGTGATGCTAAGCTAACATTGCTAACATGAGTGTATTCCTCATATTCATGCAACAAATCTTTTATCATATCTTATCATTCGACAACACAATAGAAATGTGTTCCTACTTGTTATTACATGTTGAAATTCAGCTCCTCAGTCCCGCAGTGCAGTGCTCATGCAACCCCAGACCATGATGCTACCACCACCATGCTTGACTGTAAGCAAATAAATAAAATAAAAAAAGTTGTCTTGGTTATTCCTCACCAGGGTGCCGCCACACATGCTGAACACCACCTGAGCCGAACATTTTTATCTGGGTTTATCTTAATCAGACCACAGGAACCAGACTGTTTGCCAGCTTCCATGCCAAGAAAAAATCAGCCTCAACATGTTAAAAACAAAAACATCCAGATATTGAAAACAAACTCACTGCGGTTTAAACTCACTAGTAGACAAGGCCATTGCAGACGGCCGGAGCGCAGACTAATGAGCCAGAATTAGAATTGCAGATTTCATCTGCTTTGAAAAATTAGGGAAAGCTAATCAAATTGGTTTGGTTCTAATATACTGTAGCCTTCAGAAAATGTAAAACAACTTTCTGATGTACAGCCCCAATTCCAAAAAAAAGTTCTCATAGACCCTGATTTTGCTCGTAATAGTGCATAAAGTACATACCAGAAGCTGAAAGTGAGATATTTTTCAATTTCATGAAAACTCAATGTTAATTAATTCGGAATTTGATGGCTTAAAAATGTTGGAACGAGGCAACAAAATGTGGAATAACTACATATAAAAAGAAGATTTTAGAGATTTAAATTAGAAATCTGCCAAAAACTAAATCTAAAAGAAAGTTCCTTAACATAAAAGTATAAAGACGCTGTATGCCCCAACATCTACAATACAAAAACAGTCTAATATTTGGTTGAAGCGCCTTGATAGCTTTAATTGCAGCACTGTGGCATTGTTTCTATAAGCTTCTGCAATGTCACAAGATTTATTTCAATCTAGTGTTGCATTAATTTATTAATTTTTCACCAAGATCTTGCAGCAGCATTGATGATGGTAGAGTCTGACCACTGCACAAAGCAGCTCTTCTCCATCCAGCACATCCCAAAGATTCTCACTGAGGTTAAGATCTGGACTGAACTGAACTCTCTCAATCCATGTGTGAAAAAAATGATGATCTCATGCTCCCTGAACCTCCATGCTCTCTTTCACAATTCCAGCTCCATTAATCCTGGCATTCTCAGCATCTTGGAATATGAAGAAAAAATAAATCCATTGATGAAAGAATAACCTGGTCTATAATATTCAGTATATTCAGGTAGAGTCAGCTGACCTCATTCTTTCAGCACATACTGTGGCTGAACCTAAACCTGCAGACCAACTGCAGCATCAACCAACCCCACATCATTTACTTACTTACATCCAAGTGGAGTTTAGAGAATCTGAGAAATCACTGAGCGCATGGAATTGAACAAGGTCAATGGTCAGTATTGGATGCTGGTGATCTTTGGGTCCTCAGGTGGCTCTGCATTAAATACAGGTGAGAATCTGTAGGGAAAATCACTGCATGGGTTGAGAAACGCTTACAGAAATCACCAGACATGTATAAAATACTGGGGACCAAGACTTCAGTAAAAGTACCAGAGCTTTTTTAAAGAAGACATTTTTGTTGAAACGTTTGGTAAAAATACATCCACTGGATTTCTGTCAAGGATTCAAGGAGATTTTACTGTCATTCGCATCACATGTGGTACATGAGGTGGAACGAAATTGTGATCTCACGATCCAGTTTTACACCCAAGAGCTGTTAATAAAATATATATATAGACAAAATAAGATGAAAACAAAATAAAAGACTACAATAAAAATAGAATAGAACAAAATAAATAAACACACAAAAAACTAAAAATAAATAGGGAGAGTAGGCAGGTAGCAGCAACATGAAGTCCAGAGTGCAAGTTTTGCTATAGCAGCATGATAATGTGAATTAAGAGCAGTTCAAGATAAAGTGCCATTTGAGTCGATTGAAAGAACTGAATTTGGTGTCAGGAGTCAAAAGCTTCTATAAGCCGTTTGAATGTCTTCTCATTGTGACATCATGCAGGAAATCTGCATAGCACCACCATGGCACCACCCCTTAAGCCTGGAACCATCAACCCTTTACCAAAGCCCCGCCCACTGGAGTAATTAAAGAAACGTCACTTCGGTAATTTTGATAATTTCAGTCATTTCACTCATTTTGGTTGAGAATCTCAGACAGAAAACAGCATGATTCGTCACCTCTGTGATAAAACCTCCAGTTTTACTCCCAAATCTTAACAACAGGCTTGTGTGTGTGCGTCTGTCAAAAACAGCAAAACAACAGAAATACATTTTTAAAAATGACCTTTAATTAATTAGGTAAACGAGCCTGAATGCACAATGCAGGTGATAGTGCACGACTTCTCGTAATGCTTCGCTTATAAACAACAGCATCACCCGAGCCACCAGGTCTTCTTTTTATTTTATTTTTTTAATTTTTTAGCTTTTATTTTTGCCGTGATGAGCATGCGGCCCCCTCCCTGTAGAAAGATGCAGATCAGAATACGCTGGGTAAGATTAAAAAGCTAAGTTCTGTACTATGTCTTATGGTAATGAGGCTCTGCTTCTTTTTAATAAGCTTCAGAAAGTGAGCGATCGGAGCGTTCTCGCTCATAAAGAGGGACGCCGAATATTACCGCCTCACGGTGGGGGTCACGGGGGTCAGCCTTAGATGAAATTGCAGCACAGCTTTAATTCTACAATCTTATATTATCTATTGAGGTATGAAAGGGAGGATCAAGCAGGAGAGAGAGAGAGAGAGAGAGAGAGACATAGGGTGGGTTGGGGCGAAGATTATTATTTTTTTCAGTTCACACAAGAGATAAGATTTCCTTAAAGAAATTAAACGAGCTTCTATCACGTCTTTAATGTTTAATGTACTAATTTGTAGCCGTATTACTGGAGGTAATTTATATCTGTCAGGGGTTTCTCGGTTTCTCATTGCTTTTAGCTCAGGATTAAGAAGAATAAAGAAAAAAACATTTGGCCTATCAAACGGCTTTGATCGTTGTAGATCATTACAGGATTAAGCCACTCAGAACTTCAGAATATAACCTGGGATAATGTAATAAAATAAAACAAATAGAACTCTACAACCTGTCAGTCCTAACGTTGTCAGTCTTCCTGCCTTCTGTAACTCTGTTGCACACATTAAAGACTCCAACTCCCAGCATGCACTAACACCTGACCTTCCAGACGGTGTTCTAACTCGCCAAGCTTCTGATTACACACACCTGGTTCTGTTACATTAGAATAAATACCTTTCTGTTTTTGTTCCTCGCTGCCTTCGCTGTATTGAAGCTCGTTTCTAGCACTTTCTAAAAGCTTGCATTGCACTTGTTTGTTGTTCTTTTATTTTCTATTTTCATATTTTTGACTACTCTTTTGCCTTGCCCCCTTTGTATAGTTTTGTTAATTTCTATATTTAGACGACTCTTTTTGCCTGACCCTTCTCTCTAGTGTCAGTAAGTATCAACAAGACATCATCTCTTAAAAGTGTAGCTACCTCAGGTCTACCACCTGTTCTGGTCGGTTGCAGTATAGCCATGTCCACTAGATCAATTGAAGAAACATTGGCTATTTCGTTCATTTTAGTTAAGAACCCCAGACAGTACAGTGCACAGCAGGATTAGTCAGCAGACTTCTTCTGAAGGAGGGATCTGTAGCTACTGTCTGTTGTAAGATGATCAGCAGATGTGCAGATCTCTTTGATCAGCTCTCAGGATTGGCTAATTAAAAAATGTAAAAAATACCGGCCGATTGTCGATTGCATAATTTGGCTGATATTAGTGAGTATTTTTTTTTTTTTTTTTTTTGCTATAATTAGTTTGACTAAGGTTTTGCCAGCATTATTTAAAGCATGTCGAAAAAATGGACTGACATTTGTGGTCGAAGTGCAGAAGATTGATGCATCTAAAAGAAAAGGAAAATGCAAAAATCATCTCAATTTCTGGCTGAGAACCAAGATCCTTTTGGTTTTTCCGAAGATCTTTTGGTCTTAGAGTTTCTCTCTCTCTCTCTCTCTCTCTCTCTCCAGGCCTTTTGTTCTTCGGAGCAGCTGGGCTTGAAGAGCTTGGCTGAGCGCGTGTCTGGACCGGTTCTGGAGGAAGAGGCAGGGATTGTGTGTTCACCTCGCCGCGGATAAAAATAAGCCTTTGTTTTTTGCAGGCTGATCCTAAAGGCTCGGATGTTAACCAAAAGACGGAGAGATGTCATGCTATTGTTCCTCCTTTCTGTAGATACAAGAAATGTTTCTCCACTCTGAATCTATTTTAAGATGTTTTCAAAAGCTGTAGAAATGTTATCCTCTTTAAACTCTTCTGAACAGTCCGTTTCCCAGACATGGATTTAACCCTTTGAACTCTAGGCTGTTTTTGGTTTTGTTTTTTTCCGTTTTTGTTTTCAGTTCCTCTTTCAGGTCTTATAACACAGTAATTATATCAGACAGACACATGCCCTGATCTCTTTTACTCCAGAAGACATACGGCTGCTCAAAAATATAATCATTTAAAATGTAAAAGGAAGCAGAATTGTTATATTTTCCTGGAAACGGATCATGTTTTGCTCAAAGTTTTACCAAGCGCCTGTTTTTTTATTTTATTTGTTTTTTTTTTTACTTATTTTTGAATGTATAGACTTTAAATATATTCACACCTAAGATATCTTTTCAAAAATGGTTAAACTAGAATGTTTTTAGTTGAAAGCATAAGAATATTGATGATTTGAGTTCATTACATGGCTTATTGGTAAATTATTACTTTGATAAAATACATGGAGAAGCAGCATCAGGCGGATTTATTTTTCTTGATAATCAATAATCACACCTCTAGGATACATGTAGATACTAAAAACCTGACACTCAGAGCAGCCTATGCCTTTCAGTTTTTGTATATATATATATATATATATATATATATATATATATATATATATATATATATATATATATATATATATATATATATCAGGGCCAATATGGCCAATAATATTCCAACTAATAACAAAACTGATTTACTATACTAGATATTTATTTTCAGCTGCTTATAATAACAACAAATATTATAATAAATGAGAGAAAAAATATTTTATTTAGGACAACAATGAAAACTATATACAAAAATGTAAACTTTTTAGTATAAATAAAAAAAAATGTTAAGTGCAAAATAACTACTTAGTAAAAATGTGCAAGTAAAATAAAACCTATATAAAGTAGTGCGCACACCATACCTAGCTTTAGTTTGAGTAAAGCAGGTAGTTTTCTATCAACTTAAAGTTTAATTTAAAGCAGAGTCCTTAAAAAAATACATTTATGGAAATACAAAAAGAATCATTATAAAGTGTATTTAAATTTTAATGCACATTTTCATAAAGTATAATGAGGATTTTACTGAAGTATATTAAATTCTATATTAAATGCTTCCTTTTCACAAGTGGGCAGAAGTGGGTGTGGGCTAAGCTATTGTTTCATTGGCTTGTAAACATTTTCATTGTCTTGTTTATAGTCTATTCTAAATAACAACAGGTCTCAATTTGTGTCATGTGCAACAAAACATAAAACAAAATAGGAAAATACATCATGTCCATTGTAAAGAACACAGGGTCTGAAAGGGTTAATATAAAGAGTTATGTAGAGCATATAAAGACTATAAACACAATTAAACTAGACAACATACACCTGAACATTTAAAGGTCTCGTTCCAAAGTTTCATCATTTTTTTGTTTCTAAAATAAACAGTATTCAGATGTTTCTGAATAAGCCTCCTTTATTTCAGCTCTTGAATATTCATACATGCAAACATATTGCATCTGATTGGCTAACAGCACTGCAGCAGAGAATGCCTACCTGCCTTCATCCCATAGTAAATTTTTGATTCGGTGCTTGGGCAGTTTTACCACGTCAAAGCCCCAGAATCTGCTTTATGGTCTCATAAAATCATAAAATCTGATGCAAAAGGCTCCGCTTTGACTGGTGTTCTATCAAATTGTGCTACCTTGTCAAACCGAGCTTCCCTAGTGTTTATTTAAGGTCTTGGTAAAACGCGGAATCAACCGGAGATCCTATTTAAACCTACAGTAACTTACACAAGCTAGCTAATGCTAACTAGCTCTTTAGCTAATGAGCCCTGCTTCAGCATTGTTTGTGGGTGATCCCGAGCCGAGGTGGGCGGTGCCATGAATACTAATTCACTGGTTGATGTAGACACAGTGCTTTTCCTGATCGACTCGTTTTTCTAGCTTTTACTAGCTGCTGCAGACAATGAGGAAGAGGTTGAGGAAGAGTTTTATCAGCAGTGCAACATCATAAACATCTGATGAGAGACCAACTGTATTTCACAAACAACAAGAACAAGATGATTTTAGTGAGAAGATCTTTAGGTAAAAAAATAATACAGAAATATAGTAAATATACGTAAACAGCGTACAGTAGGTTAATACAGTTGATACTGTTGAGCAAAGGCACGATGGTTTTTGGGTTATAGTGTGTTTCACGTTGGTTTTATATTAAAATAATGTTTGTTCACCCCTTTAAAATCCAAAATTCCACAAGAACACTTTTCAGAGAGGAGCAGAAGGGTGCTTCAGAATCTGTAACCGACTGACCTTGTTTTTTACACACCACCCACATGATCTTTTCTTAAAGCAGCTTCTGAGGCTGAAGAAGCTCCTGTGGGAGTTGTACTGAATAGCCAAAATACGTAAATGTACTCATTCATTTCTAATGCTTGTTTTGCATTTATAGTATTTTTCCTTTCTCTGAGCTGATACTACTACACCCTGACAAATGTCCTATTATTTCCAATGCACAAAATGATAAAAATCAGCATAATCTTATTTCAAGTCCATTAAACTATTTTTTTTAATGAATAAAACATAACGTTTTACCACATTGAATCTTCTTGATCATTTTTAGAAATATAAAATAATATCTCACACTAAAACAACTAAAATCTTAAGATTTATCCAGATGGGATTATTTTCTCAGGGGGACGTCTGTGTATAAAAAAAAAAAAATCTCACACTTCTACTGCTCAGTGATAAAACTCCTGCTTTCGGACTGCAATTGATAAAACAGGAGTTCGAAAAAACAGTGAGTTTTTTTAGGCTATTTTTCTCGGTCACATGACATCAGTTACGTTCAGTAGCTCCTCCATTTCCACTCGCTGTTGTGTTTTTTTAACGTGGATCTCTGTGAAAATGCTCAAGCGCCCAAAGTGTAATAACGGTGCGCGGCAGTGGACAAATAGCTATTTTATTAAATGCGAGGAGATGAAACTCAGAGATGGGCGTCCGGACGAGACTAAAATTACCAGAGGAGCACAGAGTTCAGAGAAAAACAGTAGATAATTCAGCCTGTTATTTATTTATCAGAGGACGTCTGAGAAAACATGTACATGATCTTTCTGGACGGGAATAAAATCACAGAGGATAAAAAAACTCTACTTTTACACTTTACATTCTTTTTTATTTTATTGTATTTATATGTATCGTTATATTTTATCCTTTGTATCTATCTATCTACTGATCATTAGTAAAAAATATATAAATGGAAGGTTTTATAAAGTGTTGCCCAAATTCCCTTTTATTCATTATTATATTCAACACTTTTTGCAAAAATGGGCACCCAAACTGTCATGAGGATCTTTTTTTTATGGCACTTCGTCTAATTTTCGCCACTCTCCAGATCACTTTAGCAGCATTTTTCCAGGCATCAGTACGTGAGAGGGTGCAGTTGATTGTGTTCACAGCTTTCTGAGAGGAACGTATTTGTGTGCAGAGCGCGAGAACGGTTCAATCATGTTTCAGAACATCATATATGCTGAGTTCAAAATTAGCACCGCAAATAATATCCAGAGTCGTGTAGCTTCATGTTGTCTCTTCACTCTAACAGCACAACGATTTCACACTATTTCACACAATCAGGCCTTGCCATCGCCTCGCCGCCGCTGCCTCATTTTCCCTGATTACTCGTTCCTGTCCCTCTATGAAACCTCTTTTCATTCTGCCCCTTATTCCGCTCTGTCCATTTTTCCCGGGCGAGGGCGAGTGTGTCCCTGAATAAAAATGAGCGCCGCGCCGGCGGGTGCACCGACGCTCCTGCCATCTGTCCAGGGAGTCAGATTTACGCCCCAATATCTTCATAAGTCTTTCTCTCACGCATCGCGCACGCGAGGGCCGCCGCGCCGGCCGAGACGACGCCCAATGACATCTGAAGGTCCTGCCTCCAGCTCCGGGGCTCAATGATGTGAGTGAGTGATGTGTGTTTTAAAAGGGCTCAGTGGTAATGGAGGAGAGTCAGCGAATGAAAGAGAGAGATAGCGGTGGAAGGGCAGGATAGAGAGAGAGAGAGAGAGAGAGAGAGAGAGAGAGAGAGAGAGAGACGGGAGACGAGAGAATGATGGAGACAATAAGGAATGGAGGGAAAAGGTAAAGCACCATTAACACTGAGAATGAGAAAGAGGGCAGATATAGAGTAGGGCAGTCGAAGGTGAGAGAGAGGAGATGAAGGATGAAGAGAAGAAAGGAAGGATGGAAGAAAAGAGTGTGAAGAGGATGAGTGCAGAGTGCCTCATGCCTTTGCTTATGAGTTTCTTTGATTCTACCAGATTGTAATAATGTAATAATCAAGAGGAAGATGGATGATCACAAGCCATCAAACCACCAAGCTGAACTGCATAAAGTTATCCAAAAGCAGTGTGTAAGACTGGTGGAGGAGAACATGTCAAGATGCATGATTTTAAACTGTGATTAAAAAACAGACTAGGGTTATTACACCAAATATTGATTTCTAAACTCTTCAAACTTTATAAATATGAACTTGTTTTCTTTGCCTTATTTGACGTCTGAAAACTCTGCTTACAGCCAATAAAAACCCAAAAATCAGCATCTCAGAAAATTAGACTTTTGATGCAGGGTGGGCGGTGTGCCAAGTCCTGCTGGAAAATGAAATTTTCCGCATCACCATAAAAGTTGTTTTCAGCAGAGGGAAGCTGAACGATATGAAGTGCTGTAAGATTTTGTGGGAAAAAAACAAAACGGCACTGACTTTAGACTTGATGATAAAACACAGTGGATCAACACCAGCAGATGACAGACATGTCTCTCCAAACAAACCATCACTGATTGGTGGAAACTTCACAATAGACCTCAAGCAGTTTGGACTGTGTGTCTCTACAATCTTCCTCCAGACTCTGCTCCCTTGATTTACCAATGAAATGTAAAATTCACTGATGATCAGTGATGGGATTGCCATCCCATTAATTCATTTGGCCATCTACAGTTACAGTAGATACTGGAATCACCAGCATAATCTGTTGCATCCATACTGCATGATGCACCCGAACTCATGCAATGTGTAGCATTGCCAGTCTCCAAGTTATGACCCCAGGAGTGCTTAATTTGACATAGTGAACATTGTGAAACACAGAAATATAATGCAGTCTGAGTCTGGCATTAGTTATTTATACTGTATTGATCCACTTAAAAGGGAAATTGGTAATGTTGCTGCCTCACTACACACGGTTTATAAGCAACAGCAGCGTCAGCAGAACACCATCACCCAGCAAATAAAAGTATTAAACACCTTTTCCCGAAAGTACAATGAGTCCTGGGCTTCAAACCCACAACCTTTTGGGCTCTGGTTCCTGTTTCTAATCAGTAGAATATGGTGCTGTATTGCAATGTCTCAACCCCAGTTTACTCCAGTATAATACTGGTAAGAAAAACAATGAAGAACCTTTTTAAATCTGTTTTTTTTTTTTATATTGCATAAAATATATATTGCTGGGTTATTGTGTAATCATAAGGTTGTGGGTTCAATAGCTGGGTCCACTAAGCTCCTAGTCATAGTAGGGCGTCATGCAAAAAAAGGAATAGTATAGTAGCATAAATACACTTAAAGACACATTATCAATAGCATAGCACTTCTGTAGAGGTTGGGTAATGCAACAGGACAATGACCCAAAACACTGGAGCAAGTCCACAACAGAATGGCTTAAGAAAAAATAACAAAAATCAACATTTTGGAGCAGCAAGTCAGATCTCAGATACTATGGGTTGACTTATCCATAGAGAGGTGTCCAAAAAAGGAAGAATGGACTACAATTTCTCATGAACAGGAAGTGCACGGTTCTCATGAACAGGAAGTGGAGGTGATTGCTAAAAGCAGGGGTCAACCAGCTGTTGTTTCAAATGGTTTACTTACTTTTTTTCCCACTATGTCTTCTAATGTAAATGAGTGTGTTCAATAAAGACCTGCAATATTATATATATATATATATATATATATATATATATATATATATATATATATATTATGGCAAGCCAAACAGGAAATATATAATAAAAGCTGATATATATATAATGAAAGCCGATATATATATAATGAAAGCCGATATATATATAATGAAAGCGATATATATATAATGAAAGCCGATATATATATAATGACAGCGATATATATATAATGAAAGCCGATATATATATAATGAAAGCCGATATATATATAATGAAAGCGATATATATATAATGAAAGCCGATATATATATAATGAAAGCCGATATATATATATAATGAAAGCCGATATATATATAATGAAAGCGATATATATATAATGAAAGCCGATATATATATAATGAAAGCCGATATATATATAATGAAAGCGATATATATATAATGAAAGCCGATATATATATATAATGAAAGCTGATATATATATATATATATATATATATATATATATATATATATATATATATATATATATATATATATATATATAACGAAAGCTGTTAAGACCCTTTAAGAGGTAAACTGGTGGTCCGCACAGTCAGCCTGAGAGACTGAAGGTGGCGTTGTGGTTCAGCCGGCCGCAGCTCCTCGCGCAGGGGAGGCCGACCACCGGCAGGCAGCGCGGCTCATTCTCTCCACGGAGGAGCGGCGCGACCGGCCTCGGACTGGCTTTAAAGTGTCAGGGGGCGAAGGTGGCAAAAAAGCACCGGCCCGCGAGCTGCTTTCACTTTCCCCGAGCCGGGGACGGTCTACCAGCGTTCATTATATATATATATATATCAGCTTTCATTATATATATATCAGCTTTCATTATATATATATCAGCTTTCATTATATATATATCAGCTTTCATTATATATATATCGCTTTTATTATATATATATCAGCTTTCATTATATATATATCAGCTTTCATTATATATATATCAGCTTTCATTATATATATATCACTTTTATTATATATATATCAGCTTTCATTATATATATCGCTTTTATTATATATATATCAGCTTTCATTATATATATATATCAGCTTTCATTATATATATATCAGCTTTCATTATATATATATCACTTTTATTATATATATATATCAGCTTTCATTATATATATATCGCTTTTATTATATATATATCAGCTTTCATTATATATATATCAGCTTTCATTATATATATATCAGCTTTCATTATATATATATCACTTTCATTATATATATATCGCTTTTATTATATATATATCGCTTTCATTATATATATATATCAGCTTTCATTATATATATATCAGCTTTCATTATATATATATATCGCTTTCATTATATATATATCAGAGTTTATTATATATATATATCGCTTTCATTATATATATATCAGAGTTTATTATATATATATATCAGCGTTCATTATATATATATCAGAGTTCATTATATATATATCAGTGCTATCCTTACTTCCTTTTCCTGATGATTTAATTTCCTGTTCCTATTTTTCCCCCCAAGCTAGCTGCTGTTGTTAAAAAAACTTATGGAGTGTTATTTGTAACAATATCATATAAATAAATGAATAAAGAAATAATTGCTTAAAATGTTAAATAAATATTTAAAATGAGATTTAATTAATTAAAAAATAATTAATAATTAGTTTCCCAAATCCCTATATTTCCCTATATATATACGGAAAAAATAATTAATAATTAGTTTCCCAAATCCCTATATTTCCCTATATATACATAATGAACGCTGGTAGACCGTCCCCGGCTCGGGGAAAGTGAAAGCAGCTCGCGGGCCGGTGCTTTTTTGCCACCTTCGCCCCCTGACACTTTAAAGCCAGTCCGAGGCCGGTCGCGCTGCACCTCCGTGGAGAGAATGAGCCGCGCTGCCTGCCGGTGGTCGGCCTCCCCTGCGCGAGGAGCTGCGGCCGGCTGAACCACAACGCCACCTTCAGTCTCTCAGGCTGACTGTGCGGACCACCCGTTTACCTCTTAAAGGGTCTTAACAGCTTTCGTTATATATATATATATATATATATATATATATATATATATATCAGCTTTCATTATATATATATATCAGCTTTCATTATATATATATCAGCTTTCATTATATATATATCGGCTTTCATTATATATATATCAGCTTTCATTATATATATATCAGCTTTTATTATATATATATCAGCTTTTATTATATATATATCAGAGTTCATTATATATATATCAGAGTTCATTATATATATATCGGCTTTCATTATATATATATCGCTTTTATTATATATATATCAGCTTTCATTATATATATATCAGCTTTCATTATATATATATCACTTTTATTATATATATATCAGCTTTCATTATATATATATCGGAGTTCATTATATATATATCGGCTTTCATTATATATATATCGCTTTTATTATATATATATCAGCTTTCATTATATATATATCAGAGTTCATTATATATATATCGACTTTCATTATATATATATCAGCTTTTATTATATATTTCCTGTTTGGCTTGCCATAATATATATATATATATATATATATATATATATATATATATATATATATATATATATATATATATGTTTTATTATTTTAGGTACATTATTTTACAGACGTGCACCGTAGTATAAGGCACACTATTAATAAACTATTATTTTTTGGTCTATTATACCACAGTTAGTTCTGACCCTGCGATGTGATTGGCTGAGAGGCGTTCTATGAGTGCCGTTATCAGCCGGTAATGCACTGTAACTGAAGATCTCCATGTATTACTCCGCCACATACAGGTAACCTAGCAGTGATGCAGCGCTTACAAGCCAAACAGAGCAGCAATGGAACTGTGTTAACTGGCGTAGTTTTTATAACCAAACAGATCCTATTTTCTCCTCCTCTTTAACTCAACAGTGATAATGGAACTGTGGTATAATACACACCATAATACACTCGAGGTTTGTGCTATAACGTGTAATATTGGCAGTATGACAGTTTTACACATTATAGCGCAAACCTCAAGTATATTATTGCTTAATATATATTTATACATAAGCCGCAATTTAAGTGACAATAACAAGGAACAAGGGTGTCAAACATAGCTTGTTTTAAAATGGTAAACATGCAGACTAGCAGGGTTTGTTTCTAGCGCAGTATAGTTCACAGCCTTGACTCCAGTTTCCAAGGTTTTACAAGTTCTACAAGTGCGAAGCCGTTACCACAGGGAATAATTATTATTCAATAACAAAGACTGTGTTATCCTTTCCCTTTTCAGCATAGAACAATTATTATAGTTTGGAACATATTGCTAAATCACTTTAACTGTGATCATATTTTAAATGTTTTCTTCATTTTACTTTACAGTGCTTTCCTAAAGCATTAAAATATTTAACCCTTTCAGATCCTGTGTCCACTGCGGTGAATACAATGTGTTTTATTCTTGAGTATTTTATTATTTTCTTCACTTACTGTAACACAGTATGAGACCTGTTGTGCATAAGAATGGATATGTATCAGCCAATCACACAGCTGTTTAGCCCTGTCTACACGTTTCCCCATCGTATTTAATGCTTAGGGATAATTTGTGTTCCTTGATTTATTATTATTATTATTATTATTATTATTATTATTATTATTATTATTATTATTATTATTATTATTATTATTATTATTATGTATTTATTGAATCTTGTTTTTGAGGAAAATAAAGACAAAAACATTCTTATATAGACACACACACACACACACACACACACAAATATATATATATATATATATATATGTATATATATATATATATATATATATATATTTTAGTCTGGAACATTTAGGTTATTCAGGTCTACTAGGTTAATAAATCCTTTTTATTAATCCGTTTTATTAATACAAATGACATAAAATAACTTACTAAAAATCCTTCATAAACCTATATAAAGTAAAACTGGAGAGGAGTGGGTTAGGGGTGGTGCCGACCTGATGACCCCTGAGAAAAGCTGATGATATCATGAGTTATTAAAGTGTAAGTGAAGGGACTGGGCGGGGCCTTATGGCCTAAACGATGAAGCTCAATAATAACTGAACAGCAATATAGGAGCCTTTGTGAAATCTGCATTGAGAGAAATATATGATAAATAGTTATTTATTTTGCAGTGCAGCCACTGTTGCTGTTCGTAAACAATATTTTAATGTATAATCTATTCTTGTGTTTTTTCCTGTTTTGGTTCCATGTGCTTCTATCCTGTTCTGTTCATATTATATATTTAACTCATACATTTAAAACTTTTTATTTAGAAAATAAATGATGTGCACATTTTCTACTCATTTAAAATGTAAAGACTGTGATTGTACTAGTAGTAGTCAGGAATACAAGCAGAAATTAAATTGAATAAATGAAACAATTATAGTTAATAGATTAGCATCTGCAGTGTTAACATATATATATAATAATGGAGTAGTTACCCCAAAAACAGTGCAATAATTCTGCATTTAACTTTTTTTTTATTTAATTTTCAGCAGAATTTCAACTTTATATTTTTTTTCTGACTTCTGACAACCACAATCATAATCTTTTAATTGTTACAGAGCTAGTACCTCAGGAACAAGAGTTATTACCTCCACAATTACTGATTTATTAATCTGGAACAAGTAGGAAACTTATTCATTTATTTAATTAATTAATAAATACAACTTGTTACATTAATATTATAATATGATTACAACTTTTTTTACGCAGTTATTACCTCCACAATTACTAATTTATTAATCTGGAACAAGTAGAAAATGTATTTATTTATTTAATTTATTGATAAATACAATTTGTTACATTAATATTATAATATTAATACTCATTTTTTTACAGAGGTATTTCCTCCACAATCACTGGTTATTAATCCAGATCAAGTAGGAAATTAATTAATTAATTTATTTAATTCATGGATAATTACTTGTTACCATAGTATGACCATATTATTACACCTTTATTAGCAATCTGTAAAGTAAAGTGAAACCAAAATTCTTTCAACACAGCAAACATTTGAGTGTGTAATTGTGTAGAGTTTAATGCAGGGACGGACTCCGCTCAGTCCAATGGAGCTTTTCTTGAGATTGTCCTTACCCTCAGCCATTCAGTAATGAAAGAATGCAATCTAAAAGATGACCACAGACAAGAGATAAATCTCTCAGGACTGAAGGACGACAGGAATAAATATCCAACCGGAGCTGGAGTTACCAAACGCCCCGCACTGAGGTTATATACAGCCTCTTCTGTTTACCCATGAAGATTTCCCCCATGGCTCCGAGCTCCGTGATACTTAAACACTATCTATAATTTACGGACGCAGACCACACCTTCAATAATACTGAGTTAAAGATTTATTGAATTGAATTTGTGGAGAAAAAAGGTAGAGGGTCACCATGGTGCAATAAAAGGATTTTAACACGAGGATCAGTTTTAAAAAAGAGATTCTAAATCTGGTTTTCAGAAATATTTGATATTTGATTAACAATTAGACCCTTTTAATAATAATTTACAACACCAATTCACCAAACCCAGAAAAAGTGGAAGAATCTGTGTAAACTGTAAATAGACGTAATTAAACAGAGAGACATATATTTATTTCACTATAGACCATTATAAATTTAAAAAGTGGGTACAGTACCAAGCAACAAACCTGGACAAACCTTCTCATTTAACCTTTAATTTGTTTATTTTTTATTCTACATTATAAATGAATAGTGAAGTAATCTATCAGACTATGAAGGAACACAAAACCAAAATACTCTGTGAAGAAGTATTTAGGTGCTCTTATCTGGGGAGCTGTTTGTTAACTTGTGGTTTTTGAGGCTGGGGCAGTCCTGATGAGAGCCAGTTTAATTGTAATGTGTTTGATGGCGTTTGCCTTACTTTTCAATTTCTTTATACGTTTTGGATTGACTAAACTTTTTATGCCCCATGTCGCCCAGTCTGAAGGGTGTTTGTTGGACAAACTGTTAAAATTTCTGAATCTTGGAACGCTGTGGGAGAACGGAGTTGTGCTATTCATCAAAGATAAGAACTTTTTATCATGTTTTACTACAACAAAAGTCCACTTTACACCAGAGTTCCCCTTTAAAGCTTCAACAGACTGAAGAGATTTTGGATGATTTCACGTGGATGATGCAACTTTGTGAACAGGAACACTGTGTGTGTGTGTGTGAGAGAGAGAGAGAGAGAGAGAGAGAGAGAGAGAGAGTGTGTGAGTGTACATACTGTACGGTACATCCGTGTGATTCAAGGCTGAATTAATAAGAAAACAGTAAAGGAAGCGAGGAAAGCAGACCCAGGGGAGCTGCATTACTAGATTAGATTACTGGACATTCCTAAATCATGTTATTTATCTGAAATGAATGTAGTGCAGGAAAAAAAAAAAAAAAAAACGGTACGGGTAAGAGTTACTACTGACAGTGTTCTGATGGCGGCGGGCCACGCACAGATACCCGGCTGAATTACTGTAAGTGCCTCCCGCACACACCCGTCCTCTTATTTATCAAATTCTGCACTCCTTTCTGGGCCTGGAGTATATTTCATTAAAAAAGAGCCGAGACTTCCCAGTCTGTCAGACCGTAAATATAGTCTGAGATCTCCCCGTTCTTTAAAAAGCTCAAGGTTAAAACCATTCGGGGGAATTCAAACCATTGGAAAGGCCTTAATAAATGGTGCTAGTTTTGTACCTTCTTCTGAGGTTAGGCAGTGAAGTTAGGTAACAGTGTTAAAGAGCATTACCCCCAATAAGGGCTCTGGCTCGTCGTGATAGATCGGTGGAACCACTACCAACAGACCAATCAGTCGTGAGCAAGAGTCATTAGCTGGCGTGTTGGCTGTGCGCGAGTTAAGCCGTTTAGTGAAGCTCGCGTTATTAAAACTGTCCTTGTCTTGTCCAAAAACGTCCCCCTGCCAAGAGTTTTCTAACACCTAGGACTGCTCATTTAGAATGCATTGCTGTGCTTCGTTCCCGTCTCTCTTGTGTTTCTCCTGTCCACCTCGTACCCCCCACCCGCCACTGCCGCCACCACAGCCGCCACTGCCACCGCCGGCGCCAACCGGTGTTCTGCTGAGGTGGGAGGGACCCTCTCCGAATGGATTCTGCTCCCGACAACTCGAGACTCGAGATCGATGAGCGCTCGCTAGCCGCACCATCTGGCCCTAGTTTGTTTTCTTAGCAAATGAAGCTAATTAGCGGATATGGTAACGGTGCCGAGGTCTTCTGGGTGGCTTGTTTTTCCAGTGCCAGTCAAGCATGAATGAGAAACTGGCACGCCGGCATGAGACGTGCCACCCTCACCCACTCCTTCCCCCTCCGCTTCCACCACCCTCTCCATCACCCTCGGCATTTACAAGGAGCCTCACTAAAGGACAGGTGCGCCGGTGCCGCCGTGCCCGCCAGCCACCCGCCACTGCCGCCACTGCCGCCGCCGTCAAACCTCACATCCTAAATACCTCCTGACACACCACGCTGACCTCATCTCTCACAGCACAGAAAGTTCATCCTCTTATTGGTTCTGTGCTACGATTTCATTTCATTAATATTCTGCTTTTATAATTTTAATAATAATTAGTGTATTAAATCATCATAAAACATATACTGTACATTTATTAATAAGAGCTTTAGATTTGACCCAACTAGAAAAGTGCATGTCCTGGAGAAGATGGAGAATGGTTGTTCTTATAAGGTGGTTACAAGGTGGTTGCATTGGTATTGCTAAGTGGTTGACAGGTGGTTATGAAGATGGTGCTAGGTGGTTGCTGTGGTGTTGCTATGCTATAGTTGTTGGAGTTGCCAAAAAGTATTGCTAGGTGAAAAGATAGGTTGCTAGGTGCATGTCCTGGAAAGTGGTCCCCACTGATTTTACTGGTATCAAGGTGGTTGCTATGGTGTTACTAAGTGTTTACTTTGGTAAGGTGTTGCTATAATCTTTCTAGGTGGTTGCTGAGGTGTTGCTATGCTATAGCTGTGAGTTGTCAAAGTACTGCCAGGTGGTTATTAATGTGGTGCTAGGTGGTTACTAAGGTTTTGCCATGGTATAGATGATGGTTGTTAAAGTGTTAATAGGTGGTTGCTAAAGTGTTGCTATGGTATACTTATAGGGGTTGCCAATGTATATTGCTAGGAGAAAAGTGCATGTCTTGGAGAAGATGGAGAATGGTTGTAATTATAAAGTGGTTCCCACTGATTGTACTGGTATCAAGGCGGTTGCTATGGTGTAACTAAATGTTTACTTTGGTAAGGTGTTGCTTTAGTCTTTCTAGGTGGTTGCTGAGGTGTTGCTATGCTATAGCTGTGAGTTGTCAAAATACTGCCAGGTGGTTATTAATGTGGTGCTAGGTGGTTACTATTATTTTGCCATGGTAGAACTGATGGCTGTTAAAGTGTTAATAGGTGGTTGCTAAAGTGTTGCTATGGTATAGTTATTGGGGTTGCCCATGTATATTGCTAGGTGAAAAGTGCATGTCCTGGAGAAGATGGAGAATGGTTGTACTTATAAAGTTTGTTGCCACTGATAGTACTGGTATGAAGGTGGTTGCTATGGTGTTACTAAGTGGTTACTTTGGTAAGGTGTTGCTATAGTGTTTCGAGGTGGTTGCTGAGGTTTTGCCACGGTCAAGCTGATGGTTGTTAAAGTGTTAAAAGGTGTTTGATAAAGTGTTGCTATGGTATAGTTGTTGGGGTTGCCAAAGTATTGCTAGATGAAAAGATAGGTTGCTAGGTGCATGCCCTGGAGAAGATGGAGAATGGTTGTGCTTGTAAAGTGGTTCCCACTGATTGGTGGTTGCTATGGTGTTGAGGTGTTGCTATCATATAGATATAGATATAGTTGGTTAATTGCAAGATTTGCAGGTTTGTAAAGTGTCATCAGGTGGTGTTTTTATTTGGTTTGTAATGTGTCGCTATGGTACAGCTGTTAGTTGTCAAAGTATTGATAGGGGGTTGTTAAGGTGTTGCTAGGTGGGGGCTTTGGTAGTGTGTTGGTTGCTAAAGTGTTTCTAGGTGGTTTCTGGGGTATTGTTGTGGTATAGCTGTTGTTTTCCAAAGTGTTTCTAGGTCACTGTTAAGGGATCGCTAGGTGGTTCTAAGTATAGGTGGTTGCTATAGTATAGCTGTTAGTTGCCAAAGTGTTTCTATTTGGTTGCTAAGGTATTCTTATGGTATAACTTTTGGTTGCCAAAGTATCGCTAGCTGGTTGTTAAGGTGTTTCTAGGTGGTGACTTTGGTAGTGAGTTGGTTGCTAAGGTTTTGCAATGGTGTAGCTGTTGGTTGCCACATTGTTGATAGGTGGTTACTTTTTTAGTTGGGGGCCAGAATGAGAAATATATTTGAAGTCACGGGCCACACTCTGTAATAAAACAAATAATGAAATATTCCACTTTAAATAATATATTTTTCCTGATCATTTCATTTACACACCATTTTACTCTACTAACTGTCTTTATCTTTGACAGTGTTGTGTAAACTAAGATTTCTCAAATTGATGTTTAATTTCATGATGTCTCTTAATATAAAACTCCGTAATTACGACTCTTTGCTCCGTTTTTTTGCGCTAAAAATGCGCACTCTCTCCGCTTTTAGACTCTTTTGCCCCGTTTTTCTTTTGCTAAAACTGCGCACTCTCTCCGCTTTTAGACTTATTGCCCCGTTTTTCTGCGCTAGAAATGCGCACTCTCTCCGCTTTTAGACTTATTGCCCCGTTTTTCTGCGCTAGAAATGTGCACCCTCTCCGCTTTTAGAGTCTTTACCCCGTTTTTCTGTGCTAGAAATGCACACTCTCTCCGCTTTTAGACTTATTGCCCCGTTTTTCTGCGCTACAAATGCGCACCCTCTCCACTTTTAGACTCTTTTGCCCTGTTTTTCTACCCTCTCCGACTCTTTGGCCCGTTTCTGACACCTAGCGTTCAAACTTTGAATCTCACATTATAAAAACCTGCTTAACAGTGGGCCAACTTTCATTCTATTTCTAAAATACCTCGCGGGCCGCTCCAAAAAAGGAAACGGGCCGCAAATGGCCCACGGGCCGTAGTTTGGACACCCCTGTTCTAGGTGGTTCCAAATGTATTATTATGCAATTTCTATGTGCTCCTGTGGTCTATCTTGTGATAGCTAAGGTGTTGCTAGGTTGTTGTTAAGGAATATAAATCATATAAAACTACCCTATATCATCTAACAATATATCATCTCTTATTTTACTAGAGTTTTTTTGCTTGTTTCCATTTTCCAAGAAATGTTTCTAGTTACATCACGCATTTGTAATTGGTGCTAATAACTTCAGTGTATAAGTTTTAGCATCAATAAGTAAACCTTTATTTAAATATATACATCAATTACGTTTTTAAAGAGAAATTATAACAGCAACAAGTCTAAGAGTAAAATAGAAAATAGATCAAAGAAAAAAACATAACATGCAATTAAACACAATTAAACAAACATTTACAGCATTTAAAAGTTTCACAGTTGCTGCATATCTGTACATCACATTATAATTATAACACATTATAGAGCATAATAATGCAGCATAATCAGCAGCATTGATTTAACTTTAATCTTTCCTCTTTTTTATAGTACCAGTCATAATGTTTAACACACCTTAAAATGTTCTACATTTCAGATTCATACAAAAAAAGGTGTTAAACAAAGCAGAATATGTTTTCTTTATATTTTTCATTCTTCAAAGTAGCTCGTCTTGTTTAGAGTTCTGCACATCTCTGCTGCATTTTCTCAGTCAGTTTTATGAGGTAGAGTCACCTGGAATTCAGGCTTTCAGTTAACAGCTGTGCTGAACTCATCAAGAGTTAACTACTTGAATTTCTTGTCTCTTAATAAAGTGTTTGAGATCATCAATTAAAGTAAAGTAGTGAAGATGTAGAGTAACAGGTATACAGTGAATAGCTCTATCAATACGAAACATTTGAAAAAACTCAAGTGCAGTGGCAAAGACCATTAAAAACTTTATGATGAAACTGGCACTCATCAGGACCTCTCCAGGAAAGGAAGAGATTTCTGAATCAGTTTCTCTAAATTTGCTATTTATAGGTTTATGGTTGAGTAAAATGAACATTGTTGTTTTATTCTATAAACTACAGCCAACATTTCTCCCAAATTCCCCCCAAAATATTGCCATTTACAGCATTTATTTGCAGAAAATGAGAAATGGCTGAAATAACAACAAAAGATGCAGGCATCATGTTCTCCTCCACCAGTCTTACACACTGCTTTTGGATTACTTTATGCTGCTTTACTCCTGGTGCAAAAACTCAAGCAGTTCAGTTTGGTGGTTTGATGGCTTGTGATAATCCATCTTCCTCTTGATTATATTATAGAGTTTTTTTTTATTTGGTAAAATCAAAGATACTCATTATTTTTAAGTGCTCTCTTATTTTTATCCAGAGCTTTAAGTAAGTTTGTGATGTTTAAAAGCACACAGATCAGAGATGAACAGTGTGGGAAACAGCTGGATAACATCAATCATGGGTTAAAAACGTTGCTAAAGGCTAGTGTTTCTCATGCTATTTTTCCTTCATTGCATTGTTCCCACTGGTGTGAAATGCTTCATTCATTTTCCCAGTCTGTCTGCACGCTCCCAGAGTGTGTTTCTGAAATAACCAGTGAGTAATACTGGTCTGGAACTGCTTCCCTGAGAACTTTTCTCTGGCTACAATTAAATCACCACAGAGATTTTGCCTCGGCCTTTAATTAGTCAATTCAAGTCCGCACTTCTATAGTGGTGCGCTCGCGTGTTTGTGCGCGAGTGCATATGTTTGAAGTCCTTTTTACCCAAGCTGTCACGTTACGCGAAAGCAGATACGGGCCTGGGCTAAAAGCTGTGAGGCGTAGTGGTGATTCATGGAGAGAAAGAGAGAGAGAGAGAGAGAGAGAGAGAGAGAGAGAGAGTATGTGAAAAGTTGACAGAGTGACAGAAAGGCAGATGGATCGGCAGCCATGTGTATTTAAACACGCTAATTGTTAGCGCCAGGGCCAAACTTCTCTTTTTTAAGCGCGGGCAGGGCCACCTCGGCGCCTGGCGCTCGGCTGCCGCTGCCGCTTTCATCTCGCATTGATTGTTTGCGAGAAGCCGTTTCCACAGCGCGGCTGGTGGAGTGGATAAGTAAGACGGGATCATGTTTTCCTCACTGCTGAAGCAATCAGGCCAATCAGAGAGACAGCTGCCCATATGCTCCACTCCAGATATCACTTTAGCTTACCGCTAGCAGAGAGTGCGAGAGAGAGAGAGCAAAAGAGAGAGAGAGAGTGAGAGAGAGCGCAAGAGAGAGACAGTGAGAGAGAAAGAGAGAGAGCAAAAGAAAGACCGCGAGAGAGAAAGAGAGAGTGAAAAAGAGAGCATGAGAGAGAAAGAGCGAGAGGGCAAAAGAGAGAGAGAGCGAGCACGAGAGAGAAAGAGCGATAGAGCAAAAAAAAGAGAGAGAGAGAGCCCGAGAGAGAAAGAGCAAGAGAGCAAAAGAGAGAGAGAGAGAGAATGAGAGAGAGAGAGAGAGAGAGAAGGAGAGAGAGAAATATAGAGAGAGCGTGAGAGCTCTGTGTTATTAAACTGCAGTGGTCTGTGGCCATAGCAAAACCTTAGCAACCACCTAGCAACCACTCAGCAACACCATCACAACCAACAAAGATACCATAGCAACACCTCAGCACCCAGTTATTTACACCGTAGCAACCATCACAGATACCATTGCAACACTTTACAAACCACCTTGCGACCAGTTATCAACACCATACCAACCACCACCGATATTATAACAATCACCCTAGCCATCAGTTATCAACACCATAGCAACCACCAAGAATACCATTTAAACCACTTAACAGTACCATAGCGACCACCAAGTTTTCTATCGTAACCCTCTACCAACCACTTAGCAATGCCATGGCAACCACCGCAGATACCATAGTAACACCATACCAACCACCACGGATATCATTGCCACATCTTATCAACCACCTCTTAAAACCTTAGCAACTCCCTAGTGACCACCTCTTAAACCCTTGGTATCCACCACAGATACCATAGCAACAGCATAGCAGCCACCACGTTTAGCATAGCAAAACCATAGCAACCAGTTAGCAGCACCATAGCAATCACTACAAATACCATTGCAACACCTTAGCAACCACCATGGATATTATAGCAACCACAGTCTAACACTAACTGATTATAGCAATCAGTTAGCAGCACCATTTCAATCGCCCCAGATATGATAACATCTTAGTAACCACCTAGCAATCACTTAGCGACTCACTAGCCAACACCACGAATACCATAGCAACACCTTAGAAGCATCCTATCAGCCACTAGGCAAAACCATGGCAACCACCACAGATGATCATTGCAATACCATAGCAACAACCTAGCAAACACTAGGCAAAAGCAGCAGAGATAAAATCTCAAAAAATCTCACCTTGTCAACCAGTGAGCAACACCATAGAAACTACTTGGGACACCATATCAACCACCTAGCAACCACTTATCAACGTCATACCTGATACCATGACCTGAGATACCTTAGTGATGGGTGTGAGATATGTTATGAGAAATTAGCAATCAATTAGCAATTTCTTTCAGGAAATTCATTTTTTACAGTTTATTCATTTATTTATATTTTTTTGTTATAAAAAGACAATGGCAGAAAAGAGGTTTAATAAAAGTATGATGAAACACAGAGAAACGAATTCCTCATCCCTCCTCTGGACCACACCAGATTATTTAAATATGGTTTACAAGTCAGAATTAAACAGTGATATTAAACAAAAACAAACTAGTTTTTATGAGCCTTTAGAGAAGAACTAATGACTTCTGAGACCTAAATGATAAAAAAGGAGGTAAATATAGTTTTGTTGGAACTTCAATGGCATTTATGAATACCAAAACACAGTATTTGCTTTCAATAATAAAAATATTAAAATAATAAATAAATAATTTTATCAAATTTTATACAGAATTTCCTTTAGTAATTCACTCTGGTTACAGAGCCCGGTGATGCATTAGCATGTTTTTATGTAGTGTATGGACTGTGTCACTGTGTCACTACTGCTGAGTTCAGAAGGTAGATTACTTTTTTATTATTGATTTTAAAATATGAATTAAATCTCATAACCAACTCTCACTATTGCTAACATTTTCAGTGCTAATAAGGAAAGCAAACTCTGATTAATTATTTATAAATATATATTTTTTTAACTTATCGACATCCCAAATTTATAGAAGATTACAATGCACAATTATTTATTTATATGTACATTTATTAACAGTATATGACCTCATGAGCATGGCCTATGACTCATTGTTAATATGGTGGAGGGAAAAGTAGGTCAGAGCCAATTATTGTAGAAATGAAAGCAGCAACAGCTCCTGCATCCATTTACACTTATTTTTCACAACATAAATCTGTCAGAATCACATAAAGCGCTAATCTGACCATGACTGACTTTCTTCACCCTCATCCTGAGCTCCAATAAACATAATGTACTCAGTGTTATCAGTTCTAACCAAGACACTAAAAGCCCTGTAAACCCTGTCTGTATGGGATTATTTTCTCAGGGGGTTCTGGGGTAAGTTTTTTATCCTCTGTGATTTTATTCCCGGTCAGAACTATCATGTGTGTGTGTTTTTATTTCTCAGACGTCCTCTTAGAAAATTACAGGCTGAATTATCTACTGTTTTTCTCTGAACTCCGTGGTCCTCCGGTAATTTTAATCCCGTCCAGATGCACATCTCTGAGTTTCAACTAATCCCATTTAATAAAATAGCTATTTGTCCAACCGTTATTACACTTTGGGCGCACGTTTCCACGGAGAGCGCTATGTGCTTTTTAAACAACTTTTTAATACACTTAAAGAACAGGGGTTGGACAAAGAAACTGAAACACCTGTCATCATTTTAGTGTGAGAGTTTAGGTTTCATGCTTAAACTGGACCACCATGGTGGCCAATCTTCATTTATTGCACATTGCACCAGTAAGAGCAGAGTGTGAAGGTTCAATTAGCAGGGTAAGAGCAGGGTAACTATTCTGCTCAAAATATTGCAATGCACACAACATTATGGGTGTCATACCAGAGCTCAAAAGAGGACAAATTGTTGGTGTACGTCTTGCTGGAGCATCTGTGACCAAGACAGCAAGTCTTTGTGATGCATCAAGAGCCACGGTATCCAGGGTAATGTCAGCATACCACCAAGAAGGACCAACCACATCCAACAGGATTAACTGTGGACGCTGTAAGAGAAAGCTGTCTGAAAGGGATGTTCGGGTGCTAACCCGGATTGTACCCAAAAAACATGAAACCACGGCTGATCAAATTACGGCAGATTTCAATGTGCACCTCAACTCTCCTGTTTCCACCAGAACTGTCCGTCACCACAATCAATTATTGTGCTCTAAAACCAGGTGTTTCAGTTTCATTGTCCGACCCCTGTAGATTGTAAATGTTCTATTTTGAGTATTGAAGCACACATTGTGTACACCTTAATGCTACTGGAAAAAAAAAAAACAAAAAAAAACACAAGTGCAATTTAAGTAGGATTTAAAGCCACTATATATTTTGTTGATATTATATCAACACAATGGGAATACAGAGAGAAAGTATATTTAATGTGTATTTTAATAAAGTATATTAAATTGCACTTTTAGTATTCTTTACCTAATTTGAACATATTCTCAATGCTCTTAAGTATACTTTAAAAAAAAAAGGAATGACATAAATAAACATGTTCTGTTTTATAATCTATTATAAATATCAGTGCAAAATAAAACTTCCCACATCTATAAAATATTCATACAATGACAAACCCCAGCATTTAGTCATCATATCAAATTTATTTACAGATCTGAGTCACAGTCCCGGGTGGGCTTAGACGAGGGAAAGACTCCCCCAGAGCAGGAGGAAGAACCAGGAGATAAACCAGGAACCCATCCTCCCACCATCCTCACCGGATAACACAACAACACATACAGCAGAGTGAGAGGAGCTATGAGCTAATTACAGCGTGGAGACGACAGACGATGATGAAAGACAGTCAAGACGAGCAGCAAGTGTCTGTTATTACACAGAAATACACAGATTAATCAGAGCAAATCGGTGACTAATGTAAAAGCATGGCCAGGGTTATTTACAGTGATTAGGAGCGAGAGATCATTTTATATCAGTTTATGAGAGCGTTTATACTCAGCGTCTTCTTTATTTAGCTACACTCACTTTAAACAGTTTGTTTCTGCTGTATTTTAAATGCAGAACCAAATAACTTACAGTACAGGCCAAAAGTTTGGACATATCTTCTCTTTTTCAGTGCGTTTTCTTTATTTTCATGACTATTTACATTGTAGATTCTCACTGAAGCATCAAAACTATGAATGAACACGTGGAGTTTTATGTACTTAACAAAAAAAATGAGCTGAACCTCCACAGTCACCGGACCTGAACCCAATCCAGATATGAGGTTTGGGGTGAGCTGGAGCACAGAGTGAAGAAGACAAAGGAGCAACAAGTGCTAATAAACACCTCTGGGAACTCCTTCCTTCAAGACTGTTGGAAAACTTTTCATTTCAGGTGGCCACCTCTTGAAGCTCAATGAGAGAATGATGTCAAGAGTGTGCAAAGCAGTAATCAGAGCAAAGGGTGGCTATTTTGAAGAAACTAGAATATAAAACATGTTTTTAGATATTTCACCTTTTTTGTTAAGTACATAAAACTCCACATGTGTTCATTCATAGTTTTGATGCTTCAGTGAGAATCTACAATGTAAATAGTCATGAAAATAAAGAAAACGCATTAAAAAAGGAGAAGGTGTGTCCAGACTTTTGGCCTGTACTGTATATCCACTGAGAGGATCTGTGTCTATGGTTAAAAAGCTAAATTGGAAATGTCCATACACCACTCTAAAAAAAAAAAAAAAAAAAATAGGGAACACTTAAAAATGATGAGTTTCTTTGATTTGACCAAATTGAAAACCTCTGGAATATAATCAAGAGGAAGATGGATGATCACAAACCATCAAACCACCAAACTGAACTGCTTGAATGTTTGCACCAGGAGTAAATCAGCATAAAGTTATCCAAAAGCAGTGTGTAAGACTGGTGGAGAAGAACATGATGCCAAGATGCATTGAAAACTGTGATAAAAAACAGGGTTATTCCACCAAATATAGATTATTTCTGAACTCTTAAAACTTTATGAATATGAACTTGTTGTTTTCTTTGCATTATTTGAAATCTTTTTTGTTATTTCAGCCATTTCTCATGTTCTTTATTTTTTGTCTTGTGGAAATTATCTATTTTATTTCCTTACTATCAGAATTTTGACTGGGTGCCCAGACACAATGTTTTTTTTTTTTTTTTTTTGCATTATTTCTTTATTTAATGTATTTTCTACATTATAGATTAATATTAAATAAGTGAAAACAGTTAAGATTCACATATGTAATTCTGTAGTAAAGACTATAAAAGTGTTATTAATGTCCACATTAATCCGCTGATCTAAAGCTGATGAACTGAGATGGTGATTTAAGGTGATTTAATTGGGATGAGCTGGAGATTCACAGCGTGAAGGAAAAGCAGCAACTATTGTTCAGCACCTCCAGGAACTCCTTCTTTCAAAATGCTGAGAAAACTATTCCATTAAAAAAAAACACATTAAATGAAAAGAGGGGTGCCCAAACCTTTGACTGGTACTGTGTAGACTCTATAGTGCTGTTTAGACTCTACAGGCTTTTTTACTGACTTTTTAATATTTTAAAAAGGCCACAGTTGGACTGTGATTCATGTGTTTGTTCTGTTTACCTGGTGCTTCTTTGCGTTCTGTGTTAAATTGCAGAAAGAGCAGGAATAAATCTGCCCCATACCGTTATTGTGACTGCTTCACACACCGTCGTGACACGCAATTAATTAATGTTCTTATCTCTATGGTGCCAAAACGCTTCCTGAATCAAACAATCTCTACCTGCCGTGACAATTTGCTCCGAATCATCGGGTATTTAATACATCCGTTTAGAAATCACCCAGAGATATGAACCCGCTGTCTGATCCACACTTTTCATACTACTCTCACACAGCAAATACACATAATCCCACAGTATCTGCTGCTGAACCACAGCACAACTTACTGCTACAGCAACACTCTGTACAGCTGTGTTACCATATATATACACTGCTCAAAAAAATAAAGGGAACACTCAAATAACACAATATAACTCCAAGTAAATCAAACTTCTGTGAAATTAAACTGTCCACTTAGGAAGCAACACTGATTGACAATCAATTTCACCTGCTGTTGTGCAAATGGAATAGACAACAGGTGGAAATTATTGGCAATTAGCAAGACACACTCAATAAAGGAGTGGTTCTGCAGGTGGGGACCACAGACCACTTCTCAGAACCTATGCTGTCTGGCTGATGTTTTGGTCAGTTTTGAATGTTGGTGGTGCTTTCACACTCGTGGTAGCATGAGATGGACTCTACAACCCACACAAGTGGCTCAGGTAGTGCAGCTCATCCAGGATGGCACATCAATGCGAGCTGTGGCAAGAAGGTTTGCTGTGTCTGTCAGCGTAGTGTCCAGAGGCTGGAGGCGCTACCAGGAGACAGGCCAGTACACCAGGAGACGTGGAGGAGGCCGTAGGAGGGCAACAACCGAGCAGCAGGACCGCTACCTCCGCCTTTGTGCAAGAAGGAACAGGAGGAGCACTGCCAGAGCCCTGCAAAATGACCTCCAGCAGGCCACAAATGTGCATGTGTCTGCACAAACGGTTAGAAACCGACTCCATGAGGATGGTATGAGGGCCCGACGTCCACAGATGGGGGTTGTGCTCACAGCCCAACACCGTGCAGGACGCTTGGCATTTGCCAGAGAACACCAGGATTGGCAAATTCGCCACTGGCGCCTTGTGCTCTTCACAGATGAAAGCAGGTTCACACTGAGCACATGACAGACGTGACAGAGTCTGGAGACGCCGTGGAGAGCGGTCTGCTGCCTGCAACATCCTTCAGCATGACCGGTTTGGCAGTGGGTCAGTAATGGTGTGGGGTGGCATTTCTTTGGAGGGCCGCACAGCCCTCCATGTGCTCACCAGAGGTAGCCTGACTGCCATTAGGTACCGAGATGAGATCCTCAGACCCCTTGTGAGACCATATGCTGGTGCGGTTGGCCCTGGGTTCCTCCTAATGCAGGACAATGCTAGACCTCATGTGGCTGGAGTGTGTCAGCAGTTCCTGCAAGATGAAGGCATTGAAGCTATGGACTGGCCCGCCCGTTCCCCAGACCTGAATCCGATTGAGCACATCTGGGACATCATGTCTCGCTCCATCCACCAACGTCACGTTGCACCACAGACTGTCCAGGAGTTGGCGGATGCTTTAGTCCAGGTCTGGGAGGAGATCCCTCAGGAGACCATCCGCCACCTCATCAGGAGCATGCCCAGGCGTTGTAGGGAGGTCATACAGGCACGTGTAGGCCACACACAATACTGAGCCTCATTTTGACTTGTTTTAAGGACATTACATTAAAGTTGGATCAGCCTGTAGTGTGTTTTTTCACTTTAATTTTGTGTGTGGCTCCAAATCCAGGCCTCCATTGGTTAATACATTTTATTTCCATTGATTATTTTTGTGTGATTTTGTTGTCAGCACATTCAACTTTGTACAGAACAAAGTATTCAATGAGAATATTTCATTCATTCAGATCTAGGATGTGTTATTTGAGTGTTCCCTTTATTTTTTTGAGCAGTGTATATATATATATATATATATATATAAACGTAGAGGTTTATTTGTGGGATTAAAAAAGTATTCAGTAAGAAATGTAGATTTAGGTTTATACCTTACTTGCTGACCTAATTGGATCTGCAATGGTGCAATGTGCAATTAATGAAGATTGGCCACCAGGCTGTTCCAATTTAGCCATGAAACCTAAAATCCCACATTAAAATAACAGGTGTTTCAGTTTATTGTCCAACCCCTGTATATTTATGTACCAATACATTTCACACTCTTAGAAATTGAAAATGTTCAATTTTTAAAAACTCCATCCTCTCTAACTCTCGAAGACCTTTACGTCCAGCTGTGAGGTCACCTGGCTCTCGACAACAACAAGAATACGAGGTAAGAGGTAAAGGCAGCAGCATTTGCAGTTTTATTAGTGCAGGCTATTGGGAAATGGTACTGTATGCTGCGGAAAGGAGCAGCGAGGAGAAAATTAATGGCATGGTTTTTAAATCAGTCCTCCACAATCGACCCATTCCGCGCGGCTCCCGCAACACAGGAATTCTCTGTGCATTCATCTCCCAACATCCAGCCCATTACATTAGACCCACAGCACAGCCCTCGTCGCTTTGTGCTCCAGCAAAACAAAAAAAAATGAAAAAATGAAAAAATAAAAAAATCAGCCCCTAACACACGCTAATGCTGATCAGGCTGATACAGCAGCCACCATACATCATAGATGTCAGAGTCCGCCATGACATTGATGTTAGCATAATCCTTTTTACGGTAAACGGGTTATTTTCCCCGCTTTGCATATGTCACCATTCATAGCCGTGCATTTGTATTCAGCGCAGACGCACCGGGCCCGCAGACGGATCGGCTCGTCTGCGAGCAACTGCCCTCTCTCTTTCTGTCACCCAATGCTGTAAAACTGGAGAACAGATATATTTCTGAAAAGATTTAAAAAAAAAATGTTTTTTCATTTCTTTTTCACTTAAAGCTTTTTACACATGTAGCTTGAAGTAGCTGCAACGATGGAGTGTCAAGGTTTTCGCATTTTCTCGCCCAATTAAGCTCAGATTTGCATAAAGGTATCATCGAGAGCTCTCTGGAGTGTTCGTGTAATTCTTTGAAGGAGTATTATGAGTGAAATGGACTCACTTCCTGATTTCTCTTTCTTTTTTTTATATGTACTTTTTTATTTATTTTTTTGCATTCATTTCAAGAGGTAATTTCACTTAGTTACTGACTGACTGTGACTGACTTTCAAGTGCATGTCGGGCGCTTTGAATCTCTGAAGTGAAAGTTAAAATAAAAAAATATATAATATAATTATAATACATGCAGTACCAAAAGTCAAAAGTTTGAAAACACCTTTCCATTTAATGTATTTTTTTCCTACATAGTAAATGAATAGTGAAGTGATCTATCAGACTATGAAGGAACACGTAAGGAATCATGTAGTAACTTAAAAACAGTGTTAAACAAACCAAATAAATACTCTGTGAAGAAGCATTTAGGTGCTCTTATCTGCTGGTGATCAATTTATCCTGTACAACAGAGGAAGTTCTTGCTCTTCCTTTCCTCGGGAGGTCCTGAAAAATCCCAGTTTTATCGTCATAATGTTTTTCATGGTCTTTGTGACTGCATCTAAGGATACTTTCACAGTTCTTGAAAGTTCTTCTCATAATCTGGATTAGAATATTACTCAAATATTCACTATTCACTGTATACCTGTAACTCTACCTCTTCACTACTTTACTCTAACTGATGAACAAGAAATGACAAGAAATTCAAGTAAATAACTCTTGATGAGTTCAGCACAGCTGTTAACTGAAATCCTGAATTCCAGGTGACTCTACCTTATAAATCTGACTGAGAAAAAAAAGAAACTAAAATAGAAAACATTTTACAAAAAGTTTACTATACATAAACTGAAGCATTTTCAGGAGAGAAATCTGTGTACATTAATATCTAGGACTCGTTTGACTTTGAAAGAAATGTATTTATTTTTTTTAAGAATTACAGTTTTGGTTACATAGTAGGTACAAGTAGGTGCCCTCCAGCGGCTAGAGCTGCGGAATTTTAAGAGTCCCAAATTATTGGCCACCTTTCATTTCCTTTAAAATACCTCATATTAACTGCAAAATATCTGTACTTAAGCTTTTATTTTAATAAAAACAATTCGTAACTTTTACTGGTGGCTGATAATGTGTGTAATAATGCATATTTTTGAATCGCTTGGCCTATTTGAGTGATTACCTCAGGAGAACATGGCGACACTCTTGTTCACTTTGAAATAGGGACCCTAAATTTTGTATAAAATTGAAAAAGAGAAAATGAGGTGTGCACAGATTTCTAACATTGTTTAGCAGTACACTGTTTATGACGTGATTTTTTTTATTGAGAATAAAGTTTAAGCGGAAGCTGATGTGTTTTGAATTTCCTTAGAGTAGGTGAGACTGGCCGATAATAGGGGTATGGCCAAAAATAGGGGACCACATGTTTTATATTTTTATATTAACATATACAGTTTTTATTTACTAAACAATTCTACTTGTTTTTATAATTTGGATGACTTTAGTATTATTCTACAATGCTGAACATTGACTGGTCCTTTATATGATATATATCTTAAGACTCACAGAACATGGTAGATGACACATAATAAGTGCCCTATTTTACCCAACAGCACTGTTTTTCTAAAATAAAGAGAACCTCTTTTGCTATTATTAAAATGCCACAGCTTCAGCCAATGGTGTCTTTTCTTGTTTTCCTGCTTTTAAAGCTTCTCACCGCTATCGAGCGTCCATCACTGAGTAAAAGAGGAAAACATGTCAGGGCTGATCAGCGTCTCCCTGATCTCCTCAGGTTCAGGATCATCACCTGAGCAGAGGGAGGAGGAAGTGCTGACTGGGACTGAGCTGATATAGCATGGACTGTGTCTCACTCACGCTAAAAATAGAGCTTTCAGGACACTGTAGGCAGTATATCCAGCTGTTATACTGTACTGTTTACTGTACACACCTCCCTAAATCCACCTCCTTAACCTCCCCAGGACTTCCCAGTTCTGCTGGCCTGGTTTCCACACTGTCTCATTCCTGTAGTAGATCTCTCTTTAGTTAGCATTAGCATCTGGATAAGCTATTCTTTTATATGGTTGAATAAGTGAGAATAAAATTAAGCAGTAATACACTCAAGGTTCATGCTATAATGTGTAATATTGGCACTGCTGTGCTGCGGTCGTAGCGTAGATCAGCACAGCAGTGCCAATATTACACATTATAGCACGAACCTCGAGTGTATTATTGCTTATTATTATTGTACCACAGTTCCATTATCACCGTTGCTAGGTTACCTGTATGTGGTGGAGTAATGCATGGAGAACATCGGTTACAGTGCATTACCGGCTGATAACAGCACTCATCAAACGCCTCTCAGCCAATCACATTGCAGGGTCGGAACTAACTGTGGTATAATTAAGCAATAATACACGAGAGGGAGTCCTATAACGTGTAATATTGGCACTGCTGTGATTTGGTCGTAGGCACGAGGCCAAAGGCCGAGTATAGAGTAGAACAGCAGAGCGGTGCCAATATTACACATTATAGCATGAACCTTGAGTGTATTATTGCTTAATTATACCACAGATCCATTATCACTGTTTATTAAAAGATTCTGAGTTAAACAGCACAGGAAAATGTGATCCGTTTGTTTATAAACAGTGGTTGCTGCTCTGTTTGTAGCTGCGATGTAAGCTCTGCATTATCGACCATTTCTAAACTTACTGTAAATAAATGGAAGCGATTTACTCACCCAAATAAACAGTTTTCAGGAGATAAATCTGTGTAGATTAAAGCTCAGCGCTCGTTTGACTGAAGAAAATGCCAAGCAGCAGAGTTCACCTCACATTCAGCTTAAAATACCCGATATTAAAAAACTGGAAAATATATAAACTTAAGCTTTTATTTTAATAATAACAGCTCTTAACCTGATATTGGTGGCTGATAATATGTGTAATAATGCATATTTTCAAATTGGTGGGCTTATTTATTTGGCGACATGGTGTTTCTGCATTGTGCCTCTATAAGATCCAGCGCCTCCCAGTGGTGTATAATGACATCGCATTTGGTTTGTATTTGGCTTGTAAGTGCTGCATCATTGCCAGGTTACCTGCATGTGGTGCAGGGTCTGAACTAAGTGTGGTATAATTAAAAACATATATATATATATATTTTAGTGTGAGGTGAGCATCTGTTAGGAATCTATAAAGAACCATCAAAATAAAGTGATGCCGAACAGGGTACCTCGTACATTGTGTACTGGTTACAAAACTATTCTGATTCAGTAAGTGCATCCACATGCAATCTCTGAACTCGGCTGAACAGGCAATATTAGAATGCATTGTTTATAACACTTTTTTTTTGTCTGCTGCACCAAATGACATTTCAAAAGTTCAGCATGGCTTCAACCTTTCCCCACTGCCTCCAATTCAGAATCTCAAAGGAGCCAGAAATCTCTAAATCCAGAACCATCCATGCCTGCCTCCCACTTACAAACTTCAGAAACTACTCAGTAGCTGTCTGGACTGGGTAAATTATTTCTGATGCTTTACAGAGGTACATTTTCCTGTTTTATATCACAGGGGAGAAAAAAAAAAGCTTCAGTTCTGGAAGTAGCTGCAAATCTCATTCATATATTCTATTTTATTTTATCTTTTTTATACTATAAAAATGCCATCTACCCTTTATATTATGAGAGGAAGACTAATGGAAATGGTCCAAAATAGAACAACTGATTTTTTACTTTTTGTGGGTAGTGTACCTCCTGGTGAGAGATCAGAGATCTTTGACTGCTCGATTTTGATGCAGTCAACGATGTGTTCAAAAATGTTTAGGCCAGTAAACAGACTTTGAGAGAAGCATTATAGTCATTTTTGTTTGACTACAGTCTTCCAGGTTGTGTTTGGGATCTAAAAACAGTCAGGTTTTAGTATTTGATAAGAACTTAAAGGACGATACTGCCTTTTCTGTGGAGCAACATACAGTACACTGCTCCAACTGCTCCAACAAGTCAAAAAAGCACGAAAATGGGTTAGTTACGATAGTTAACAAACAAAATAAACTCTTAGTTGAAGAGCTAGTAAACTAGATTCAATACTCAGCAAGGAGCAACTGAAACAGGGGGTATTTATACAAGCACAGACAGGTGTGAACAATCAGAAGCTCGGAGAGCGTGAACACGGTAGAATCAGGGAAGTCCACTGAGAGAGCATGCTGGGAGTTGGAGTTCTTATTCTTAAGTTAAGAGTAGGCAGACTAACAGCGCCAGGACTCACACCTACACTTTATATTGATTGAGCATTTTATATTACATATATTACATTAAGAAGGCTAACTAAAATATAACACTATGATCTCTTCAAAGACGGCCATTAAAGAGTAATTACAGATTTATACACTGATCTTGGAATGTCTGAGGGTGCCAGGAAACCTCTATGTAGGCTGAGCAGTCATTTTTGATAGTAAATAAAATGTACATATATTTCCACTGCAGGCTTTGTGACCCGTGCTTCTCACTGCCACCTCTGTAAAGAAATGTGAGTGGGTGAATCTCTCCACAGTGAACTGTTTCACACCAAACCACTCAGAATAACTGCTGATATCTTAACCACTGAATTACTCAGAAGTGTGGAAAAATCTGTTTTGTGCGCATTAAGAAAATAGAGTCATAGTTTTAATCCCTGCTTTAACATTTCCAGTTTTGAGACACAAGCTTTTTTTTATATATATTATTAAAATTTACCAAGGTTAAGAAAGCGATTATTCAGTGACATCTCACATTTATAGTTTTATAATTACAGACTTTATTCTTGTATCTGTTTCTCCTTCTGTATTATTCCCCTCCTTATTTTTGCCCTGTTCTTCTTTTTTTTTTTTTTTTTATTCTGACCCATTGTATTTATTTAATAAGTGAAAAACAGTAGATAATTCAGCCTGTAATAATTCTCAGAGGACGTCTGAGAAAAACACACACATGGTTGTTCTGGACAGGAATAAAATCACATAGGACCCCCCAGAAAAGAGAAAATGACCCCAGGACCCCCTGATAAACTGTTGGGATAGATTTTTATACTGTCACCATGAGAGGCTACCATCTTTTTACTGTTGGAACAAAAACAATGAGCATGTTTGTGCCGCTTTAATAAGAACAAAAACAACATTATTCCTTTAAAGCTTTTTTTTTCCTTGAGCAAATTGCTGGATACAGTTTTGAAAAGTTCTTTTCAAGAAATATTAGATTTTTTTTTCCTTGCTGTGTGTGCGCTGTGCACTCTCTTCACATTTGTGACGTTTATGTGTGTTTCATGCATAATATCATAAAGTACTAGAGACTGTAAAAAAAAGATGGACGCCGTGTCTCCGTTCCCATTCATTCAATGAAAAAAAAAAAAAGCCAAAATCTTCCGCCATATTGGCGATCCTGAAACCCGAGTCTGCGCAGTAGAGACCAGAAGAGGGAGAAAGACTGTGTGCCCTGTTCTTCAATACTCAGAACCAACAGGAGAGAAAACCACCACAGGGATACAGCTATTATTATTGGGGGGGTTATTCTCAATACTGCAGTGATTAGCAGTGATTGAGGTGTTAGTGAGTGTTGAGTTGGTGGTACAGTGAGCGGATCAGATACAGCAGTGCTGCTGGAGTTTTTAAACACTGTGTCCTCCACTCTGTTACACACTCAATCATTGATGTAGTTAACCCTTAAATTAAATTAGCCATAAATTAAATCAAACGTAAAAGATTTAGTGGTATTTATTTGTCTCTGATAAACTGAAGAACACGTCTTTTTACTTTAGAATTATTCAGTGCTACCTTTAATCAATAAACACAATTTTAGGAATAAAAATACAGCAGTCTTCTCCCACCCCTCACCACACCAATGGTATGATCCATTTTTACTCCACACATATGTATATTTTCACCATCAAACATCACTTTTTATGCTGCCACTGTCTGACACTTTTTTTTTTTTTAATTGGAAGGAGATAATAAAGCTGGCTGTTGAGTCACTGGTCATTCTGTGTGTTAAATTATAATAAATCATACAAAATAATGAAGAATGCAGCTGTGCTAGGATTTTTTAAGGAACAAAAATGTAAGAATCTAAATGCATGTCCAGCAGTTTTATCTTAATTTCTGCAGGGGTTAAGGTTGAAGCATTCACATTGCGATCTCTGTTAAGCATTTTTATCAGTATCACTTGTGAATTCTACCTAAAAAAAAAAACTTAAAGTCAAGCCAAATAAGAAAAGACACCCAGAAGCCTAAAAAAACGATTATAATAGAAAACTGTCATAACCAACAAGCATTAAGACACATGAAGAAGATCTTAATTTCTGCAAAAAAATAAAAAATAAAAAAATAAATAAAATACAAGTAACACACCTGTTGTCTGTGAGTAACAGTTTATGTGTGATTTCAATCTGAATGATTTTATTTGTTCTATTCTGACACATTCACTCCTCGAATTTACTAATGGTCATATACAAAGTTTCTCTTCTATCCTAAAACTCTGATCTGACAACTTTTATGGAGATGCGGAATTCATTTTCCAGCAGGACTTGGAACACTGCCCACACAAGTACCAATTGGTCTTATAATATTCAAATTTTCTGAGATACTGGTTTTATTCATTGGCTGGAAGCCATAATAATCAACAATAAAATAAATATACGCTTAAAATAGATCACTCTGTGTGTAATACATCTATATAAAATATGAATTTCACTGAATTGAACTGAATTACTGTAATAAAGTAACTTTTCAATTATATTCTAATAATTAGGGCTATTATGAAGGCTAGCTCTGGCTGTGTAAAAAGAGTTCCAGTACTGATACAGTAAAATAAACATATATCAGTCAAATTCAGTTTCACAATTGAAATTCCTGACAGCAGTGCCGAATAATAAGTCATTCAAATAATACAAATATTTGTGCAGCACTTTTTTTACAACAAGAGTTCCAACAAAGAAGCTTCAAAGAAATCCGAGCTGGAGATTCTTTTGATCAAACCAAGGGCAAAATAGAAGTCTTTCTCTGAGTGAGAGATAGAAACCTTGAGACGAGCGAGAGCCATCTGCCTGCAGATCTCACCGAATATCACTATCATCGTATTCAGTTTATACATATCAACATCACAACGTTTCCCACTGGAATTTTGGTTGCACATGGTTTGGGTACTTAATCCACTGCTGATAATTGTTAGTATATAAATGTCAGTTTGTGGAGAATTCAGACAACAGAAATCATCATTGAGATATTTATTTTATTATTGTGCTGACGGCAGTGATATGAATCATAATCGCACTGTAGAATTAATGAAATGTTGACTTTGTGCTTTGAGTTAGAATTTTTCTTTGGCAGCACGCAGGCGTGACGTTCATTTCAAGGAAAATGCTTTGCCGCTCTCTTACTTTCTCTCTCTCTCCCACACACACACACACACACACACACAGATTTGAAAAAAACATTAATTTCCATTAGTTTCCTTCAGGCTGAAGTGAGCATTGTTGTTTCTCGGTGTCGGCTTTGTTTGGTTTGCCGGGTCGGTCCTGCGCTCTGAGCTTATCTATTGTAGACACAGCGTGTAAAGCCAGGGGCGGAGTCTGGGATTAGCTCAGCCTGCCCTGCTACTGCAACACTGTGACCAACCAGCACCTCACACACTCCTCACACTCTCGCGCACACTCCTCACACACTCCTCACACACTCCTCACACTCTCGCGCACACTCCTCACACACACTCCTCACACTCTCGCGCACACTCCTCACACACTCTTCGCACACTCTCGCGCACACTCCTCACACACTCTTCGCACACACTCCTCACACACTTTCACATTTGACACCTATGTTCAGACACTATAATTGGAACAATTACCAATATATTTCAGGTCAGAATAAATTATCAAGTTTGTAAATTTGAAACATTTCCCCCCTGTGGGTTGCTTTGGTTTGGATGGAATGGGATAGTATTGGTTTGGAATGGATGGTTAGTGTTTTGATATGGGTTTGGTTGGGTTGGGTTTGATTGGGTTGGGTTTGGATTTGGTGTGGTTGAACTGGATGGGGTGTGAGTTGGGTTAGTTAGGTTTGGGTTGGTTGGGTTGGGTGTGGAGTAGAGTGGGTTGGTTGGGTGTAGAGTAGTGTGGATTGGTTGGGTGTGGAGTAGTGTGGGTTGGTTGGGTGTGGAGTAGTGTGAGTTGGTTGGGTGTGGAGTAGTGTGGGTTGGTTGGATGTGGAGTAGTGTGGGTTGGTTGGGTGTGGAGTAGAGTGGGTTGGTTGGGTTGTGGAGTAGTGTGGGTTGGTTGGGTGTGGAGTAGTGTGGGTTGGTTGGGTGTGGAGTAGTGTGGGTTGGTTGGATGTGGAATAGTGTGGGTTGGTTGGGTGTGGAGTAGAGTGGGTTGGTTGGGTTGTGGAGTAGTGTGGGTTGGTTGGGTGTGGAGTAGTGTGGGTTGGTTGGGTGTAGAGTAGTGTACGTTGGTTGGGTTGTGGAGTAGTGTAGATTGATTTGGTTGGGTTTGATTTGGATAGTTTGGTTTGGTTGGGTGTGGAGTAGTGTGGGTTGGTTGGGTGTGGAGTAGTGTGGGTTGGTTGGGTGTGGAGTAGTGTGAGTTGGTTGGGTGTGGAGTAGTGTGGGTTGGTTGGATGTGGAGTAGTGTGGGTTGGTTGGGTGTGGAGTAGAGTGGGTTGGTTGGGTTGTGGAGTAGTGTGGGTTGGTTGGGTGTGGAGTAGTGTGGGTTGGTTGGGTGTAGAGTAGTGTACGTTGGTTGGGTTGTGGAGTAGTGTAGATTGATTTGGTTGGGTTTGATTTGGATAGTTTGGTTTGGTTGGGTGTGGAGTAGTGTCGGTTGGTTGGGTGTGGAGTAGTGTGGGTTGGTTGGATGTGGAGTAGTGTTGTTTGGGTTGGGTTTGGTTTGGATGGGTTGGTTTGGTTGGGTGTGGAGTAGTGTGGGTTGGTTGGGTTTGGATGGAATGGGATAGTACTGGTTTGGAATGGATGGTTAGTGTTTTGATATGGGTTTGGTTGGGTTGGGTTTGATTGGGTTGGGTTTGGATTGGATTAAGTGTGGTGTGATTTGGAATGGTGTGGTTTGGAGTGGTGTGGGTTGTGTTTGATTTTGTGTGGTTTGGGTTTGGTGTGGTTGAACTGGATGGGGTGTGAGTTGGGTTAGTTAGGTTTGGGTTGGTTGGGTTGGGTGTGGAGTAGAGTGGGTTGGTTGGGTGTAGAGTAGTGTGGATTGGTTGGGTGTGGAGTAGTGTGGGTTGGTTGGGTGTGGAGTAGTGTGGGTTGGTTGGGTGTGGAGTAGTGTGGGTTGGTTGGATGTGGAGTAGTGTGGGTTGGTTGGGTGTGGAGTAGAGTGGGTTGGTTTGGTTGTGGAGTAGTGTGGGTTGGTTGGGTGTGGAGTAGTGTGGGTTGGTTGGGTGTAGAGTAGTACTTTGGTTGGGTTGTGGAGCAGTGTAGATTGATTTGGTTGGGTTTGATTTGGATAGTTTGGTTTGGTTGGGTGTGGAGTAGTGTGGGTTGGTTGGGTGTGGAGTAGTGTGGGTTGGTTGGGTGTGGAGTAGTGTGGGTTGGTTGGATGTGGAGTAGTGTGGGTTGGTTGGGTGTGGAGTAGAGTGGGTTGGTTGGGTTGTGGAGTAGTGTGGGTTGGTTGGGTGTGGAGTAGTGTGGGTTGGTTGGGTGTAGAGTAGTGTACTTTGGTTGGGTTGTGGAATAGTGTAGATTGATTTGGTTGGGTTTGATTTGGATAGTTTGGTTTGGTTTGGTTGGGTGTGGAGTAGTGTGGGTTGGTTGGGTGTGGAGTAGTGTGGGTTGGTTGGATGTGGAGTAGTGTTGTTTGGGTTGGGTTTGGTTTGGATGGGATGGTTTGGTTGGGTGTGGAGTAGTGTGGGTTGGTTGGGTTTGAGTGGGGTGTGGAATTGGTTTGAATGGTATGGTTTGGTTTGGTTGGGTGTGGGTTGGTTGGGTTTGGTTTGATTGGGTGTGGTGTGGTGTGGTGTGGCTTGGCTTGGTTCAGTTTAGATGGGATTGTTGGAGTGTGGCCCAATAGTGTGTCCTTTTTACAGTGAGCTGGAACATGTTCTTGGTGATGAGTCCAGCTGCAGCCACTGGAACCTTTGATAGCTCCTGTGATTCTGGAGAAAATGAAACTGAAACTTCATGTGAAGCATCACACTTTAGTGCATTAACATCAGTATAGGAGTATAAACTGTTCAGAGGAAGCTTAAATAATAGTGCATCCACTCGCACTTTTCTGTAATGCATCTCTCGGATCGCCGCATGTGGGCGTGTCCGAGATATTTTTTCAAATTCAAATGAAGCAGCAGATGTACTCTGCACTCAGTGCAACGCAACCCAGCATGCACCGCAGCACGCAGTGGCTCTTTACATTGAAATTAATAGGATGCCTTGGGGCTTAAGTTCTAGTGGATACACACCGTCAGTCCTTCCCATTCCTCCACTCACATACACACCTGTACACACACCTGTAGGCACCTGTACACACACCTGGACACACCTGCTTGTCCTCACAGAGACATAAACACACTGTGTTTATGTGTTTGAACAGTTTTTGATTCAATTTTGTAGTAAACTCAGTTGTCTTGACACTGCATTTTCCCAAACACTCCCAGACTCATCCCCAGCTCAACCGTCTACTACTTTTTTGCAAGGACAAGAAACAAGGTTGTTTCACTTGTTGGGGAATCCTGGACAGCTCAGGGCGTTGGCTCTGTTATCAGGAGATCATGTTCTCAAAACGGTGAGAAAAACAGTAACTGAACCTCAGTTATGTCAGTTTGTGTTTGTTGTGAGTGAGAGGTGCTGCAGTATTGAAAATCTCTCAATGTAAAACCTGTAAAAACATGTAAGAAGCAAAACTGTGGACAATATTAAACAATCTCAATTGTCAAAGATTAAACCATCTACAGAGGTCTTAGTGTCCCTGTCTCAATTAAAATAAAAAATATTACGACTTTAAAATGTCCAAGAAATGCAGCTGACCTCCCTGGATGTGGAAGGAGGAAAAAAGTGTAATGTACTTTTTATACAGTGCTGTGCAAAAGTTTTAGGCTCCTGTGGGAATTTCAGTAAAGAAAAAGCTTCTTATCTGTGCAGTAAGTGTTTGTTTATTAGCTCAGTAAACACAATAGCTTAACATTACAATAAATACAAACAGCAATTTTACAACAAGCCAAAAAAGTTTTCCTAATCTCTCCTCTTAGTCCGAGTTAAATAGAGTTGTTTCTAGTTCTCATCATAATAATTAACACCTGGTTTGGTAAATTATTGGTAAATGTGGTAAATCAGGTATATATATAGTATATTAGTACAGTGATGCAGAATTGTGATAATGTACATTTTGGCTGGTTAAATGGTGCAGATATTAAGAATACTCTAATTCCTGGTGAAGAGGAGGGTCGGCTGAGAGCTTGGTGGCGGAGAACTGGAGGAAGGAAGAGCAGTTTTGAATGTAATTGTGTTTTCATTCTCAGCCAATAGATTTAAAGAATGCAGGGCACAATGCCATTGGTCGAGAAAGCCAGTGTGTCAGTTAATACAAATGTCAACTCAAATGGTACGAATCTCTAATTCCTGCTGTATATATATATATATATGTGTGTGTGTGTGTGTATATATCTTGTTTTAAAGAAAATTCTTGAAATCTTGAAAATGTAAATATATAGAACAAAGATTAGCTACAGATTTTTAATTCACTCACACCACACCTAATATTATATTCATACTCTATAGTTTCTTTGATTTGACCAAATTGAAAACCTCTGGAATATAATCAAGAGGAAGATGGATTATCACAAGCCATCAAACCACCAAACTGAACTGCTTTGATTTTTGCACCAGGAGTAAAGCAGCATAAAGTTATCCAAAAGCAGTGTGTAAGACTGGTGGAGAAGAACATGATGCCAAGATGCATAAAAGGATTATTTCACTAAATATTGATTTCTGAACTCTGAATATTCTAATTTGGAATTTGGAACAAATGTTGTCTGTAGTTTATAGAATAAAACAACAATGCTCATTTTACTCAAACATAAACCTATAAATAGCAAAATCAGAGAAACTGATTCAGAAACTGAAGTGCTCTCTTCATTTTTTCCAGAAAGGTATGGTAGTAGGTACATCTGATTCTTGGCTCCTCCCAAGGTTTCTTCCTTTGCCAGCTCTGGGGGAGTTTTCCCGTGGCTCTGAGGGGTTTACTGAGGGGTTACCACATTTCTGTAAAGCTGCTTTGTGGAAGCGCTGTATAAATAAATTTGATTTGTGGTAATTTATGCATGCAGACTGAGGCTCAAGGTTATGAATGAGCCCTTATGAGTTCAAACTGCCTTAACGGTCTAATGTACAGACCTGCCAGGAAAATCCAGAGAAAAATAACATACTGAGAAAAATAACGTACTGAGAGAAATAACGTACTGAGAAAAATAACGTACTGAGAGAAATAACGTACTGAGAAAAATAACGTACAGAGAAAAATAACGTACTGAGAAAAATAACGTACAGAGAAAAATAACGTACAGAGAAAAAAATAACGGACAGAGAAAAAAATAACGGACAGAGAAAAATGACGTACAGAGACATACTGAACTCAAAGGATCCTCTATACCCCCGACTCGAGCCCACAGAGTCCCGCTCAGTCTAATTGACCGCAGAATCGTCTTGTAGCGACATAATTACAGGAGGCAGAGCAGCAACGGTAGCATCTGCCTGTGTACTTTCCCTGAAGGGCCTTCCACAGAGGTTAATGAATTTTAACTGAGCCGTTATAATCCCCTGGGTCCCTCACAACACACACACACACACACATACACACACACCCCTTTGCAACCCCCCCCCCCCCCCCCCCCCACCTCCACCTCCACCCCCTAAACACACACACACACACACACACACTTCAACACAATGATCTTTTCAGACCGGGCCTCTGTCGCTCAGCTGTGCGCCGCCGGCTCCACAGGTTCAGGCCTCATGCTTACAGATGGCCAACAATAGAAGGCCACCGCAGAGGCTCCGCCCCTTTCCATTTACCGCTCAGAGAGGAATGTGTAAATGCACTCGCTCGTCATCCGGCTGTCGCGTGTTCCTCCGGTCCGGCTGTCCGTCATTCAGACAGAGAGCAGGGTCACTGAGGAAGGAAGTGGAGTTTTGAATGTAATCGTGTTTTCATCCTCAGCCAATAGATTTAAAGAACGCAGGGCCCACTGCCATTGGTCGAGAGATTGGTCCAGTGTGCCAGTTGACGTGATTTCCTGAGCTGACTTCAGTATAAACACAGTATAAACTAGTGGTGTCAATCGATAAAAAAAAAAGACTAAATGATCACAATTTAATTATGTTATTAATCACTTGAAAGACTTTATAAGCTTTTGTTAATGGGTATTTAAATGAGAATGACAGAAAATTTAGATTTGTATTGCTGGTGCCTTGATAAAAAAGTATGGTGTTAATCACAACCATAGGGAGGCCAAAGCAAGGTAAGTTTATAAATATAACACCTTTCAAACATAGCACAGCATTCATTTAAAGTGCTCTGCTCCTGTCACCTGTTTGTTTGTAGCTCCGCCCCCTTGTTACCCGGCCCCAAGTGTTTCTTGTTTCCTGTCCTTGTTTGTGAGTATACATAGTCCCTTGTAACTGTTGCATCTGTTTTCCCCTGGTTGTAGGTCTAACGTCAGTCAGGTTTTGTGTTCCTGTGTTATCTATATTATCAGTGTTTCCTTTTGTTTCTTTTTTTGGTTCTTTATTTATTCATTTCTTTGTTTTCAACAAATACTCACAAGTGCGTCCGCTCTCCATGTCTCACTCCTGCTCCAACCTGACAAAAATAAAAATTGAAAAGAAAAAATACAAATAAAAACAGAATAAGAATGAAAGCATGAATAAAATCATGATTCAAACATGATTAAAACAATATATTTAAAAGAAGGACATTAAAAAAAAACAATTAGAATAATCTGTGACTAAATCATTTTTATCTAAATCATTTAGATTTTCATAAATGCTGGTACTGAACTATATGATTGGGAAGAAAACAGTTATAATATATAATAGTGTAGTATAATTTAAACCTGGCAGAATATATCCTTTATAATATCCTTTTTAATATCCTAATAGCATTATAGATGCTTTTTAACCCTTTTATGCACAATATGGGTCAAAAAAGTGACCCGGCTGAGTTTTTAATTTCTATATCTTTGCAATAAATGTATTTAATAATTCAGTATTCATGATATTCCTAGAATATTGTCATGAAATGCTGGGTTACTGAGTTTAACCAAGAGTTTTATAAAGAAAATAAACACTAGTGTAGCTCCATATTCCAAACTCAACAGCTTAAAAAGAGGAAATGTGGGAGGGGCACTGGGTGATGTATGGGTTTAGAGGCAGGACAGAAGGGATAGCTGATTGGCTGAGCTGAAGCAGCGGCAGTGTTCCTCTGGTAGTGAGGTGGTATTTTTGATTCACTGATTTTCATATTTCATATTCTGTGTATCAAAGTACACGGAAACATCATCCTCATCTATAGCACAGTAAAATGCAGTTGAGGCGCTGCAGATGCAAAAAATTACCACAGTAATTTTTTTTTTTTTTTCAATTTAGGAAATGTTTATAAGTTTTTAAGCAGGACTGTTATGTTTTATTACTTAAAAAAATAACACATTTCAGCTATTCATGAAAAAAAAGAGTTTAGGGTTTAGTGGCTCTTTAATTAATGAAGAAATCTAAATAAATATTTAAGTATTTTAATGTAAAACACTCGATAGGACTCAGTTATTGGCAACATCAGCACATTTTATTCATGTGAAAATAATCTTTGAATTTCAAGAATATTCCACCTATTGTTTGTTGTTCAGTATAAAAGTATGAGAACAATGGAAACACATAAACAACATTATTTACTTCTGATTCTTGTTCAACAAGGTGTTTATTTTCTATTTGCTCTATTTTTACTCCGTCTGATTGTTTACATTTGCATTCATTTTTCTCATGTTTTGTCTTCATGTACCCACACAGACAAGAGGATAAAATAACACTAACATACAATATCAACAGTATAAAAATATGAATGCAACTTTATCGTAATAACATTATATCCAGATTAAAGGGGACATATTACACCTCTTTTTATTCTTTTTATATCACTCACACATAAAGGTAAAGATCTCTCACCAGCTCAATTCTTACCAGTCTTAGTTCCTTTCAGAATAGGCCATTAAGGGCTCTGTCACTTTTAGGCAAATGTCATGCTGGCGATGACATGCATACTCATGCAAGCACACGTTAGTGCTAGCTTGTGCTAAATGGAACTGCAATAGAGGCACAGAACTCATTATTTGAAAGTTCATAGATCTCCCTCATCTGCTGACTTGCCACGGACAGTAGGTACAGATCCCTCCCTCAAACAAAGTCTGCTGACAAATCCTGCTGTGTGTTGTATAAGGTTTTCAACCAGCAGAAATAAAATGGCATTTCTCAACTAAAAAATTGGTTCTGTGCAGGTTTTCTTATTGTGACATCACAACCAATAAGGGAGCCATCCAAACAAAGTTTACAGTAACAAATATAATCATATTCATATTCATACACTTGTATGTTATAACATCGTAATGACAGTATAATTATATAAATATGAGAAAATAATAATATACATGCATTTTTATCAAGTATAATCCACATATAACAGTGTGAACACAACAGAATAACACAAATCATATTCTTTGATTTTCTTTTCATGTTTCTGATTCTTTTTCACTTTTAATTACTTTTATGTTATAACACTGTATTAACAGCATAGTCATCTTAATATGATATAACACACCACAAACATAAATACCAGTTGAAATTGAATTTGAAGTAACATACAGTATTAATAGTCCGAGCATATGTAGGTAGTGTAATTAAAGGTTTGTATGAATGTAATTACATTGTAATAACAGTATAAGCAAATAACACATCACGAACAGGTTAAATAACCAGTTGTAAATCTGTGTACAGTTACCTACCTGTACCTTATAGTTAGCTACCTGTCAACAGAGTGTCCATACCATATGAAGGTAGTGTAATTAAAGGCTTGTATGCATGTAATTACATTGTTATAACAGAATACGTAATACGTATCTAAATATGATAAACACATCATATTACAGATTGAATATCCTGTTAATTTTACATAGAAAGGCATTAATAATGTATATAAATAAAGTATAATCCACATGTAACAGTGTATAAGAGTGTGAACACAACGGAATAACACAAATCATGTTATTTGTTTTTTTTTTCTTCTCTTCAGCCTGATTCTTGTTGAACAGGGTGATTATTTTCTATTTGCTCTATTTTTGCTCTGCTCTGATTATTTTTTTCTTTTCGTTTTTCTATTTTTTCCCCTGTTTTTAAAGCACTAAGAGCTTAGCGGCGGTGGAAACGCAGGCTGCTTCCTTTCCCCCTAAATCTAATATTTGACTTGAAAATGTCACGCTGGCTTTCATTAGTGACTCAGAGAGGCCACTCGTATTTTTGCGCTATTTATTTCGGCTGAGCCTTCACTTTCCTCACGCCGATACGGCTGATCAATCACACCTACGCCTTCCACCCAGAGTTAATTTAACAAGATAGAGTAGTTCAGCAGTCTAATAACTGCAGAAGTGAGGACGAGTGGCGGGGAATATATCAAACCCGCGCTCCCTGATGGGGAGAGAGATGCAGCACAGTTTAAAAACTTTGATCTTTTGAGGGAGGATGAAAAGCCCACTGCTTATCACCTGTCACTCTCTCGTCTACTTAACACCCCGGCGCAGACGAGCCCTGACAGTCATAAATCCCGCACAAAAAAAGAGGCTTTTAACTCAACAAACTTTGGGAAGTGTCTGATGTTCGGAGAAGAATGTGTCAGTTCGGCGCGCGGCGCTCATCACACACACACACACACACACACACACACACTCCAATCACACACCTACCCGCTTTAAATACACCCATTCCCTTTCCTCATGCCACCTTTTAACATCCTGTAATGATTTACTGCTTTATCGACACGTTGATTTAACAGCGCGTTACATCAAAGATGATGAGATGAGATGAGACACCTGACAAGATAAGAGGATCCAGCCTGTAAAAACACAATCTAACAAAACACTCTTAAAAAAGAAGCCAAATAAAGGTGCTTTGTTGTAACGTCATAAAAAATAAAAAAAGAAAACAATACAAGAATACTACTATTTCTAGAAACAATCTTTCAATTCAGTGATTTATAAAAAAGTAGGACTAAACCACACTTTTTCTGCATTTTTTTAGTGAGTAAAGACGCATCAACACTATTTTTCCAACCAAATGCAAATATGAGTTTGTGTATTTTTGTAATTGTTGATACGTGCTAAGCGGATTGCTAAGTTGATACCGGTACCAATTTAGATTTAGCAGCATTATGTCATAATGGCATTTTTAGTCTTTATTTTTTATTTATTTTTTATATACGAAGCTTTTAACTCAATAAACTTTGGGAAGTTTCTGATATTTGGAGAAGAATGTGTCAGTTCAGCACTTTTTTTACATCCTGTAATCATTTACTGCTTTATCGACACGTTGATTTAACAGAGCATTACATCAAAGATGATGAGATGAGATGAGACACCTGACAAGATAAGAGGATCCAACCTGTAAAAACACAATCTAACAAAACACTCTTAAAAAGAGCTAAATAAAGGTGCTTTGTTGTAACGTCATAAAAAACATTATTCTGGAAATAATATTTCAATTGAGTGATATAAATAAATAAAACATTCATTGAAAGTAGGACTGAACTACACTGGAAAGAATCAAGGCATTAATTATTACAAAAACTTTTTTTCTACAATATATTTGTGAGGAGAGATGCATTAATACTATTTTTTTTAAAGAATAATTATGTGTATTTTTGTAATTCCTGAAACTAAACTGATACTGATACCTACTTTTCCTTATATAATATGATGCAAAGAAAAAAAGAGGCTTTTAACTCAACAAACTCAACAAAGTTTCCTGATTTTTGGAGAAGAATGTATCAGTTTGACGCTCTTTTAACACCCTGTAATGATTTACTGCTTTATCGACACGTTGATTTAACAGCGCGTTACATCAAAGATGATGAGATGAGATGAGACACCTGACAAGATAAGAAGATCCAGCCTGTAAAAATAGAATCCAATTAAAAGAATTTGCTTAGGTGCAACATCATAAAAAAGGGATATAAAAATTAAATGTTCATTGAGAGTAGAAATAAGCTATACTGAAAAGAAACCTGAAATTTATAAATGTAAAAAAAAAGTAAATAATTATTTTTCCCAACCAAGTATAAGTGCGAGTATGAATACATGTATTTTTGTAATTGTCGATACCGATACCTACTTAGAATCAGGAGCATTGTAATTGTAATGGTGTAATTGTTTGGGTAAAGTAGTGCAAAGCAATATTTGAATGTGATTTTGAGGGAACTATAACTCGCATGATGCATCAGGATTCATAGCGCATATCTCTGCATACTATATAAGCTAAATGTGTCCCAAAATGCATTGCTAGTTTTACTGCTAAACAACAAACAGAAGAACTAACACCACCATTATTGCTAGACTGCCACATTGGAGTTCTGGGAAAACATGTTTTTTTATTCATTAAAATGCCCATGTTTTTTTATTGAGATGCGGATTTCATTTTCCAGCAGGACTTGGCACACTGCCCATACTGCACCAAAAGTACCAATTGGCCTTATAATATAATATTCTAACTTTCTAAGACACTGATTTTGTGTTTTATTCATTGCCTGTAATCGTCATAATCACCAACAATAAAATAATAAACTAATAAAATAGATCACTCTGTGTGTTTAATACATCTATATAATATATGATGCTCTAGTATATGGTAAAGGTTTTTTCTTTAACCCGCTCTCGCCCCCTGTCTTCAGTACGGGAAATAGCACTTTTTCATCCTCAGCTGCAGATCAGTTACTCAAGGTCAAAGGTCACGAGCGTCACTGCATCTGTTTACGTTACGAACTTTCAAAAAATGCCACCGATGCCTGCTGCTGTTTTATTGGTTCAGTAGAAGCAGCAAGGGCTGTGATTGGTCAGGACTGGAGCTGCTACATTTGAATGGGTTTGACTGTTGAAGCAGCTGGCACACGCCGAGGTGAAGATGTCAACACCCCCTCCTCCCAACACAAACACACACACATCACACACATCCTTAATTAACCATACACACACACACACACACACACACACACACACACACACACTTATACACATTCATACACTAAGCCCCCACCACCCCCCGCCCTCCTTCCCTTTCCCAACAGCCCTGTTTAAATGCTGAAGGCCGTCAGACAGAAAGGAAGTGCTGCACAGATGCAGATTGTGAGGGGGACAATAGTGGACACGCGTGGCCTATTGTTCACAGTGAAAGCGAGACATACGATCCTCCGTCCCCCCCACTCCTCCCTCCCTCACTTCTTATTTAAGGGGCTCTCAAGCCCCACCCACCTCTTTTATCCAATGAACTAATCCACATTAAGTCAAAGACTATATCCCAGCTTTAAACTGCCCAAGAAGATTTTAAAATCTGACAAAGGGACATCTGATCTCTTAAAATAAAATATGCTTCTATTCACAGTTTAAATCCAATAAAAACGACTCATTAGTCATTCCTATTAGAGCTTACAGGGGTTGGACAATGAAACTGAAACACCTGTCATCATTTTAGTGTGGGATTTTAGGTTTCATGGCTAAATTGGAGCAGCCTGGTGGCCAATCTTCAATAATTGCACATTATTGCACCAGTAAGAGCAGTAAGAGTGTGAAGGTTCAATTAGCAGAGTTAGAGCACAGTTCTGCTCTAAATATTTCAACGCACACAACATTATGGGGACATACCAGAGTTCAAAAGAGGACAAATTGTTGGTGTACGTCTTGCTGGCGCATCTGTGATCAAGACAGCAAGTCTTTGTGATGCATCAAGAGCCACGGTATCCAGGGTAATGTCAGCATACCACCAAGAAGGACCAACCACATCCAACAGGATTAACTGTGGACACTGTAAGAGGAAGCTGTCTAAAAGGGATGTTTGGGTGCTAACCTGGATTGTATCCAAAAAACATAAAACCACGGCTGAACAAATCACAGTATAATTCAATGTGCACCTCAACTCTCCTGTTTCCACCAGAACTGTCCGTCAAAACAATAAATTATTGTGCTCTAAAACCAGGGGTTTCAGTTTCATTGTCCAACTCCTGTAGATCGGGCCCAAAAAATCCGACCTGACCTGTCCTGAGCCCTATAAAATGTCATTATACCAAACCCATAGTTTTCATACTTTTTTTTTCTTTTAATTATCCTTTTCATTATTTTGTTCCTTTTTGTTAAAGATAATAACCTTGGTTACTTAACTACATTGTGATTATCACTCCATAGCTTTATATACAATTAAAAATAGCATTAAAAAATAGATGCCTACATCGCAGACTATTTTCTGGAGCCTGATCCGACCAGAGAAAAGTGGTAAAAACACAGGATCGGAACTGAATCAGATTCTCACATTCACACAATGTTTTATAAAGTTGCTGATATTCACTATTGTTTTGTTGACTAATGATTTGTTTAATGTTCTTGGACAGTGGGACTGATTTCAATAACAAATTTAAGACACTTTCTATGAACTGCTGTTTTAGACTCTGCCCCATCCCAAAGCATTAACATTAGATAGAATCCCTTGTGTGCTTGTGGTCATTGTCCTGCTGCATGGCCCACGCCCTTAAACAGGCATAAACACAGGTATTACTCAAATAAACAGTCTATTTTTCTTAAAAGATCTTGTAGACAGTACTCAAAAAAAATACTGTATAATTTCCAGACAGTACAGACCTCCTGTTTGTACTGTAGCTTGTAGAAATTGCACTGAAAAAGAGGCCCTGAACTCCTGATGGATTGGACTGTATAAAAGAAATCATGCGACGGCTTGTTTTAAATTTGCCACTCTGCTGCTGGAGAAGGACAAAAAACAGCGTGCATCCACATACTGACAGGAATATTTCATTCTGCTCTGCCAGAAACTGTGTGCCTTAAACACAATGGAGTTCCTGAACCCCTAAGCCTCCCATCTGAACTAAAAAAGACCCTGTAAACACCTCAGCCGGAATCTGAAGAGAAGGCTGGAGTGCTGCTGGTGTGATTTGATTCCTGTAATGAAGAAGTATGAGCTCTCAGCACTACACGTATGACTGCTTCGTAACAAAGCTCAGGATTTCTTCAAAACCAACCGACGCTGACAGCGCTCTCACTCTCAGACTGCGCTCACAACAGCAGGAGACACAGCGACAAGCTCCGGCATTTTACACCACCTGATTTATAGCCATGATTTCATGATTTCTATCATTTATTTAGAATTTATCCCATTTTATCCCCAGTTTGGAAGGTCAAAAACCCAAAATGCCCCCAACTTTAGAAGAGTGCAGACAAACACATGATACTCCAATACATGTGAAGTCAGACTCTTAATCTCCTACTGATATAAAACTAAAAAACAGAGGTATGATATAAGTAAGTACTACAGTCATATGAAAAAGTTTGGGCACCCCTATTAATCTTAATCATTTTTAGTTCTAAATATTTGGGTGTTTGCAGCAGCCATTTCAGTTTGATATATCTAATAACTGATGGACACAGTAATATTTCAGGATTGAAATGAGGTTCATTGTACTAACAGAAAATGTGCAATATGCATTAAAATGTGCAAAAGTATGGGCACCCTTATCATTTTATTGATTTGAATACTGCTAACTACTTTTTACTGACTTACTGAAGCACAAAATTGGTTTGGTAACCTCATTGAGCTTTGAACTTCATAGCCAGGTGTATCCAATGATGAGAAAAGGCCAATTGTTCTCCTATTTGAATCTCCTCTGAAGAGTGGCATCATGGGCTCATCAAAACAACTCTCAAATGATCTAAAAATAAAGATTGTTCAACATAGTTGTTCAGGGGAAGGATACAAAAAGTTGTCTCAGAGATTTAACCTGTCAGTTTCCACTGTGAGGAACATAGTAAGGAAATGGAAGACCACAGGGACAGTTCTTGTTAAGCCCAGAAGTGGCAGGCCAAGAAAAATATCAGAAAGGCAGAGAAGAAGAATGGTGAGAACAGTCAAGGACAATCCACAGACCACCTCCAAAGAGCTGCAGCATCATCTTGCTGCAGATGGTGTCACTGTGCATCGGTCAACAATACAGCGCACTTTGCACAAGGAGAAGCTGTATGGGAGAGTGATGCGAAAGAAGCCATTTCTGCAAGCACGCCACAAACAGAGTCGCCTGAGGTGTGCTTTTGCATACCTCAGGCAACTCTGTTTGTGGCGTGCTTAAAAGGGGTGCCCAAACTTTTTCATATGACTATATTTTGTACTGTATCGGTACAATATTGGTCTTTACAGGGTCAGACAAAGTCTTTTCTAACAGCAGGAAGTACAGATTTCCACTATTTAACCAGCAACTAAAGGTACATTTTCTATTCTGTATCACTGTAAAAATAAACAATATACTGTATATATTTAATTATGCATTTTTTTATTTTAAACCCAGACAATATTAGATCATCAATTTTTTTGACACATATTCAGTTAATGATAATGTTGATAACCTTTATAGTGCTGTGGGTAGAGATAATTGTGCTCGCTCTCTCTCTCGGACTCCGGCTGCCGAACATTCAGAGACTGGTAGCCATGATTTAAAACCAATTCTAAACCAATTGGCCCAAAAAAATTATTCTGGCCAAACACAGACACAGTGGTGCAAGCAGTGTAAGTTCCACAGCTTTCTCTAAACTTTTAAATTCTTACCAAATGTACTTCTGATTTTGTTAAAATATAACATTTTCTTTTCAAGCCAACCATTTTGTTCACTTTGTTACTTAAAAACATAATATTTTCTATTACACATAATCATAGATTTACTTTTTTTAAATGTAATTCAATAACTTTTTGTTAATTTTAGAAATTGCAAAAAAGTTCATTTTCTCTGTCAGTACAATTTAAAAATCTGTACTAAACCTTAATATACATTCCTTAGTCATGATGATCTAAAATTTTCTAAGTTAAGTTAGAATCAAGGAAAAAGATTTAACACGTTAACGAAATCCTTACAGTAATCTTAAATAACCTTAAATCAACTTTTATTCAATCTTTTATATGTTAATGGACTACACAGTGACAGTAAAACTGTGAGGTATTGCGTGAACTGTCCCGTCCTGGCCCTGTTCCATGTCTGTCCTGTTCTGTCTCCAGTGTTTTTACTGCCCTCCTGTTCATTTATCTTCTCCATGCGCTCTGCGGTGTGTTCTTCTTTGTCTCCGGCCCCATCCAGTGCCTTGACCTGTGTTTCATCTGTAGCTCCGCCCCCTCGTTACCTGTCCCCAGGTGTTTTCTGTTTCAGGTTCCCTCCAGTGTATTTATACCACAGTGTTTCTGTTTCTTTTATCGGTTCTTGTGCGTTTCTTTGTTAGTTCAGGTTGCATGTTTCATTGTCTCAAGTCTACTCTTTGTTTCCTTGTTGTTTTAGTTTTGGTTTTTGTTATTGTTTGTTTTTTGCTTGCATTTTTCTGTAAATAAATATATTTGCATTTGCCTGTGCTCTTCACGTCCTCTCCTTGCTGCACCCTGACATGAACTCTGCATTTCTCAGCCAGCCTAACATCAGACTCAGCAATAAACGGTAACTAGCTCTTATAGCCTACAACACTGAGGTTTTGCAGCCAAACATTTCATAAAATAAACCTATAAAAAGCCCTAGGGGGATAACTTCACACTGACGATAATTCACTACCATTGGTGTAAATTGAAGTGATGCAATTTCATGACCCCTGGGTTAAGGTAAAAATAGTTTTTAATGCAAATCAGTTCTTTAAAGTTGCTATTATTATAAATTGTTTTAGTTTTAGGCAAACTGCAGGAAAAAAAAAACATGTTTGAACTGGAATATACAGTAGCATGGGTAATGTTGGCGGAGCTTTGTGGTCAGGGATGCATCAAGGTGCTTACATTAATGTGTTTTTTCAGATTAAATGATCAGATTACGATGCTTCTTGGGATATTACGTTTCGTATCCTCATGTACTTCATGCTGGACACCTACAGTCTAATCAGAGCACCCAGGAAACCCATGTTATACCAGAAAGAGGCTTATAAAATAAAATACCAGCATCAAAAAAAAAAAAAAAAAAAAAAAACGTTTAGCCAATTAGTGTTTATCCATCACCTAAGTGGCATTCTGAAGTTTTGCTATAGTTAAAGAGATGCAGAGAAAACACCAAACTTCCATTACTTTCAGAATCTCTGACAGAACTGAGAGCATTAAAACTGGAAAAGCAGAAGCAAAAGAAGCTAAATCAGCAAAAATGCCAAGGAATTGTAAATAAACAAATAAATAAATAAAGTGTCATCTATTAGCAATACTGATACATAAGACCTGACCACAAACAGGTGGAATGGTAAATGGTATTTGGGAAATAATAGGGGGTTCAAAAAAATATATATATGCATTGACTTTTTTCAAAAGTTTTGGAACAGTGAGGCCAATCAATTATTTCTGCGGTGGACTAAAAACATTTGGGTTTGACATAAAAAGATGAATATGAGGCAAAATATTAACATTTTAGCTTTTATTTGAGGGTATTAATATCTGAATCACAGCAGAAGATTCAGCACCTTCTGTTTTTCTTGTGAGCAAAAGTATTAGAACATGTCACTCTCAGGTGTGTTTTATTGCCTAGGTGTGTCCTAATGAAAAAAAAACAAAACAAAAAAAAAAACAATACAAGACCACTTAAAAAAATGTTGAGTTTCTTTGATTTTACCAAGTTTAAACCCTCTGAAATATAATAATCAAAGAGAAAGATGGATGATCACAAGCCATCAAACCACCAAGCTGAACTTCTTGAATTTTTGCACCAGGAGTAAAGCAGCATAAAGTTATCCAAAAGCAGTGTGTAAGACTGGTGGAGGAAAACATGATGCATGAAAAGGAACTGTGATTAAAAACCAACCAGGGTTATTCCACCAAATATTGATTTCTGATCTCTTAAACTTTTTATGAATATGAACTTGTTGTTTTCTTTGCATTATTTGAGGTTCGAAAGCTCTGCTTCTTTTTTTTGTTGTTGTTATTATTTTAGCCATTTCTCATTTTCAGCAAATAAATGCTCTAAATGACATTTTTTCAAACTTTCTCACTAATCACTAAGATAAATCCATATGTGAACTTCATAAGTTTCTTCAAATAATTTGCAGCAAAATGACATTAAATGTGGTTTCTTAGATTAATTTTCACATTTGACCTAAGTTAGCTCATAGCTGATGTGATTTGCATCAGTATATAATGTTTTAACTAAAAATAAGTCAAGAAACACTTTCTATTCCTAAAATGGATTTCAGGGACTCCATTAAACTCCATTATAAATTAATGCACAGCAGCATTAATTCCACGTTTCGACCGAGAGCGAGACCGAGTCTAATTTGCAATCTTTTGCCACTTTAGCATGTTGTACAAGAAACTGCTTAGAAAGCAACTAGCTAGTTTAGTGACCTGGTTTGTTTAAATAGGCCTCGGTACAAATGTTGGATGATGTAACATCCAGCGCAGTCATCTATCCTGCTCTCAGGTCCTGTAATAACACGACACTTCTCCTCTAAATGGCTAACTGAAGCCTGTGAACCTGGAAAAAATGATCTTATATCAGTCATTTCGTTGATAAAAGATGACTTTTCTATCTATTTCCACCCCAAGTTCCAAAGCACTTTACACAAAAAGCCCAGACACCATTAAAAGTTCTGCTGGTTCCTGGAGGTTCTGAAATGGTGTCGGGAGGTCAGTAATGGCGTGTTGTGTAATATTATCACAGTGTAAAGGATGTGTGACTGACTCTCGAGGTATCATATAGTTTTCTCATGTACAGTTGTGGTCAAAAGTTTACATACACTTGTAAAAAAACATAATGTTATGGCTGTCTTGAGTTTTCAATAAGTTCTACAACTCTTATTTTTCTGTGATAGAGTGATCGGAACACATACATGTTTGTCACAAAAAAACAGTCATAAAATTTGGTTCTTTCATAAATTTATTATGGGTCTGCTGAAAATGTCACCAAATTTGCTGGGTCAAAAATATACATACAGCAACAAAATTTGTCAATTTTGGTGATGTAGCGAGTTGTGTCAATCAAATTAGCTTCATGTCATGGCCTCTTCACTTCTTGTAAGTGATTCTGATTGACTACAGCTGTTGACTTCTCATGAGCCCATTTAAATAGGGCTCATTTGACCCAGTGATTAGACTCAGCTACAAAAGCTACAATGGGAAAGTCAAAGGAACTCAGTGTGGATCTGAAAAAGCGAATTATTGACTTGAACAAGTCAGGGAAGTCACTTGGAGCCATTTCAAAGCAGCTACAGGTCCCAAGAGCAACTGTGCAGACAATTATACGCAAGTATAAAGTGCATGGAACAGTTGTGTCACTGCCACGATCAGGAAGAAAACGCAAGCTATCACATGCTGCCGAGAGGAGATTGGTCAGGATGGTCAAGAGTCAACCGAGAATCACCAAGAAGCAGGTCTGCAAGGATTTGGAAGCTGATGGAACACAGGTGTCAGTCTCCACAGTCAAGCGTGTTTTACATCGCCATGGACTGAGAGGCTGCCGTGCAAGAAAGAAGCCCTTGCTCCAGAAAAGGCACCTTAAGACTCGGCTGAAGTTTGCTGCTGATCACATGGACAAAGATAAAACCTTCTGGAGGAAAGTTCTCTGGTCAGACGAAACAAAAATTGAGCTGTTTGGCCACAACACCCAGCAATATGTTTGGAGGAGAAAAGGTGAGGCCTTTAATCCCAGGAACACCATGCCTACTGTCAAGCATGGTGGTGGTAGTATTATGCTCTGGGGATGTTTTGCTGCCAGTGGAACTGGTTCTTTGCAGAAAGTAAATGGGATAATGAAGAAGGAGGATTACCTCCAAATTCTGCAGGAAAACTTAAAACCATCAGCCCGAAGGTTGGGTCTTGGGCGCAGTTGGGTGTTCCAACAAGACAATGACCCAAAACACACATCAAAAGTGGTAAAGGAATGGCTAAACCAGGCTAGAATTAAGGTTTTAGAATGGCCTTCCCAAAGTCCTGACTCAAACCCCATTGAGAACATGTGGACAGTGCTAAAGAAACGGGTTCATGCAAGAAAACCATCACATTTAGCTGAACTGCACCAATTCTGTCAAGAAGAGTGGTCAAACATTCGACCTGAAGCTTGCCAGGAGCTTGTGGATGGCTACCAAAAGCGCCTAGTTGCCGTGAAAATGGCCAAGGGACATGTAACCAAATACTAATGTTGCTGTATGTATATTTTTGACCCAGCAGATTTGGTGACATTTTCAGCAGACCCATAATAAATTTATGAAAGAACCAAATTTTATGACTGTTTTTTGTGACAAACATGTATGTGTTCCGATCACTCTATCACAGAAAAATAAGAGTTGTAGAACTTATTGAAAACTCAAGACAGCCATAACATTATGTTTTTTTACAAGTGTATGTAAACTTTTGACCACAACTGTAATCAAAAGCAAAAAAAAAATGAATGATGTCTAGCAGAAAAACAACCATTTAATACATTTATAAAGCAAAACTATTCAGTTTTAATTACTGATGTCAATCTATTAATAATGGGTATTTAAATGTAAGTAACTAAATCAGTCTTATTATATCTAAATTAGACGTGTTAATCACTTAACGTGCATATTCTACCTCATTTTACACAAGTTATATACACAAAGAATATGTCTATGTTATATAAAAACCATGCTCATTAAGTTCCTAGCACAAAATCTCTCTCACATAAAGATAAAGATCTCACCAGCTCTGATTTACAAGTGTCAGTCCCTTTAAGAACAAGCCGTTTAAGGGCTCTGTCACTTTTATGCAAATAAGCTGTTCCCTGACCATGGCATATGCTGACTTGCCACAGACAGATGGTACAGATCCCTCCCTCAGAAGAAGTCTGCTGGCTAATCCTGCTGTGTATTGTATACTGAGGTTCTCAAACAAAATTCCCTGAAATTGTGTTTCTTCTACTGATCTAGTGGGCGGGGCTCTAGTGAGGGTTGATGAGTGTAGAGGGGTGGAGCCAGGGTGGTTCTAAGCACATTTCCTTATTGTGATGTCACTATAAGAGCGCCATCGCAACAAATGGTTCATGGAAGCAAATCAGTCCTGACACCAAACTCTTTTAACTGATTCACAGAAAACGGATTGATGGCATTATATTTTTTTTGAGGTTAAAGTGTCTATAGGGATAGAGTAAGTTCTACATAATATGTCCTCTTAAAATAAATAACTAAATTGTATTAATAACAACAATATACTGTGATTAATCATGATCAAAATCATGCTGTTACTGCCCTGTATTTGTAAAGGGGGGGATGGGGATAGTGTAGTGTGGTGTAAAATTCAAAATTGCAAATAGAATAGACACTTTTATTACTGTATTATAATATCTCAGGCTCATTGTTATGCTTTTTTTTAATTAGAATATTTCAAAAATTCTAATGAGAATTACTTTGTTTCAGGGAGACTTTTATTGGAGAAGATAAACACTTATTTAGCTCCATATTCCACCTTCAATGCATGAGTTACTGCATTAAATGAGATAAAAACTGGGGTGCTGTAGTGAAACATGATATGAGTATGAACTTTTGTCAAACAGCCCACCGTCGTTCTCCCCCAGCATTCACAATTTCAGCACTTTTAGCAGATGCTCCCAACAGGCTTACAATGCAAGTTATAGGGGCATAGAGTTACCCATGCAAATAAATCACTATTTTTACACCATTAACACGCTCAAAATACCTCCAGGTTTCGTTAGTAGAATTCTAAGGGTCCAGACATTTAAAACGAGATATTTAGAACTTAAATAGTGTACAGGTAGTAAGCTAGATAGGATAGTGGAACTGATAGCATAGCTTTGTAATATTCATGCATTTCCAAATAATTCATTTTGTAATCTGTTGCTCTATCCTATCTATGTACTCATGTTCATCAGTCGAATTATCATGATTTATACTGTAGATAGCGATGCCCAGACAACTACCTAAGAGTACTGTGTGCATAAACAGTGTTTTAATAAACTATTTGTGCACTTTTAGCCCTTGTGTGGTGTTCATATTTTTGTAACTCGTTTACTTTGTTACTTGTATTTAATTCAGCAAAATTAAGCAATTTTACATTAAAATGCTTTACACATGCTCGCTTCACCTAAATTGTAAGCAATATAAACAGCTTACATGGTTAATATTTGCCCTTTACCTTTCTTATGTTACATTTCTTTCAAAAAGTGCTACTCTTTTTTTTATTAGTTTTTTAATAAAATGTAAAGAAAATGAATTAAACTCAAGATATGAGTAGAAAATTTGTTTAGTTTCAAATTTACAAATGAAGCAATGTTTATTAGCCCTTGGCCAAACATACTGTATGTAATATAAATGTGTGTGTGTGGGGGGGTCCCACAGACCCGAACACCACACAAGGGTTAAAACTCTTAAAGCCTCGATTTAAATTTCAGCACTCTCAGAATTCAACAAATGAAGTGTGGAACTACTTTTAGCTTGTTGTTAATGGTGTAAAAAAGAAAATAGTGATTTATTTTCATGGGTAATTTTATGCCCCTATCACTAGCTTTGTAAGCCTGTTGGAAGCATCGGCTAGAAGTGATGTATTTCTAAATGCTGGAGAACAATGAAGGTGGACTATTAGACAAAAGTTTGTACTGATTTTCATGATTTACTACGACACCCCAAGTCCATTTCACACCAGATTTCTCCTTTAACATTAACAGCCCAATTTTGCTTTTTATTCTGCTCTTCGGCTGTTTTGTGAAAGTCTGTGATTTAGACGTGAAAGTGATCTAAATGCATTTCACTTCAATCTTGCTGAAAAATGTCATTATCAGCTCTCCTCACTGAAGAACAGCTTGACTGCTTGCCAGCTTAGTTTCAATTGCCACTCATTCTCACCAGTTCTACAAAAACCAAGTGCAGTGATCAGAACTGCAGATTCAACAGTTTCGGTGTTATTGAGAATATTGAGACTAATAAAACTATATTTACCATCGTACATGTGTTATTTAAGCTAAAGGACTGCGCTGAACACTTCTGTGTGAACAGGTAAGTGGATCTATGGAAATGAAAAGTGGATTTCCAGGTAAATACAAACCTTGTAATTATAAACTGGTAATTAACTTGCTTTTAACTGGAATAGAGTTTATTGCATTTGATTTTGGTTTGATTATGGTAATACTGCTCAACTAGCTTAGTAGGCTATTACAGGTCATGCTAGTCAACCAGCATAGTGTGATGATCGTCACGGGGTGTTTGTGTGTGTGTGCTTGTGGTTTGTCTGTAGGGGTGGGGTTATGTTAATTGGGGCCAGCGGGGCATTGTGGGGGTGTGTTTAGGGTGGTTTGGGGGAACCTACCATGTCTGTGTAGGCTAGCCTGTTTGGCCACCTGGGGGGATTTTTTGGGCATTGTTAGCTCGGGTTTTACTCTCCAAGCCCTAATAAGAGCTGTAAGCGAGCGGTACCCTGTTTAATAAAAGAGCTTTTGCTGAGATCATGCTGCCTGTAGCCTCATCTCCCTGCCGGTCGTTACAATAGTGAAGTTTGGCTTAAAGTTTAACCAGCTTTACCAGCTTTACCTTTTCCTATTATGTTCATTTGTCAGGAACAGTAATGTTCAGTGTTGGGCAGTGTTGAGTTACTTACTGAGTTACTCCACTATAAAAGTAACTAGTTACCAGTAAAAGTAACTATTGCGTTACTTTTGTGTTACTCGCCCCTAGACCATATTTCATTTTTTATAAAAACAATTATTATTTTAAGTTATTTCAAGAGAAATGGTCTTTTATTTTTATAAAAACTTCTTTTTTTCAGGAAATAGTCCAACTTTAAATGTCAAGAGATAAATTGTTGCTGTTAAAAATGCATTTTACAATAAAGGGAGTATTGGTAAAACTGGTTATAATGTTTATGTTAAGGTGGCGGGAGGTGGTGTCTGCAGCTGCTGAAAGTAACTAATAAAGTAACTTGTAAAGTAACTTAGTTACTTTTAAAATCAAGTAATCCATACAGTACCTAAGTTACTTTTTAAAGGAGTAATCAGTAATCAGTAATCAGATTACTTTTTCAAAGTAACTATACCATCACTGCTGACGACATAATCTTAATATACCTTAGCCAATCATTGCTTAGGCGTTTATCTCATCCTCCCCTCCCTTGCGACTCACACACACAACGCACACACACACACACATTTCATTACTAACTCCATTACTTATCATTCTATCAATATTTAGAGCAATGGTATTCCTTACCTCTAACAGGTAATGCTTCAATTAGGATAATTCACTCATTAATTACAAAAAAATACATGTTCAAACTATTTTTTTTTAACATTTTACTACTTTATCACTTTTAAAAGATCTATAGACATATAAAACACAGTAGTTTTAAATTACAAATTTAAATTAGCAGGGGATGGTTGTTGCAAATATGTGAGATTAACCATTTTCATTTCATATGTTGATTACACTAATTAAGGCAAGCAGAAGAAGTTCCATACTAAAAAAAAAAAATACTTTTATTATATTCTATTTTTTCCCAGATCTTGAAAACAGGTGAAATTGACCCAGAACATAACAGGAGGGTTACGATTCTGGATGTGTGTATTAGTTTAGGAAAAAGTACAACAGGGCGCCTCTTTACTTGGTTTTACTGTTTTTTACTAGTACTTGTTTACTTCTACAGAGCCGTTGTGTAAGTGTAATTTTTTTGTCACAAAACACACAGTCCTTCCAGCAGCAGAGCACTGAGGCAATTAGTTAGCAATTAGCACAGCCTCTTAATCACTCCACTGATCTCATTGTGAGTTTTCTCTGATTGCTAGTTTTTATCCAGGAATGCTGTTTTCTTAAAGGGACCTTGCACCATTCTCTATTTTACAGGTTTTTTTTTTACAAAGGAGAAATTAAATAGACTTAAGGTGTAGTAGGGAAACATGAAAAAATGATAACACCTCCATTCACCCCCAGCATTCCAAAATACAGTGCTTTTTTCAATCGCTTTTTTTTTCATTTTACACCATTAACAAACTCAAAGTAGCTCCACACTTCATTGGGAGAATTCTGAGAGCCCTGCTTTTTATATATATACGTTATATATATATAATGATCAAATAAAAGTCTGATAGTGGTTAAAGTTGTGCCTCATGCTTTATTATGGCACATGGCGTGAATATTTAAGCGCCAGTAAAAGTTCTACCAGGAGACTTCAAGGCTACCTCACCTTACCTTGACCAATCACAAGCTTTCACCTTTCGTCTTCGAACTTTAAGTTGCAATTAATCACAGTTTTTATTCTTAAGAGGTCTAAGCTTTTACAGTTTTTCCCAAATGTTTAAACGCATTTCTAGAAACTCGGCTCAAGTTTCTCAAAACTCTAAACACAAAAATTATGAACTGCTTTGTTGAAATTCTACAAATCTCCAACAAAACTGATTCCTTCCTACAATACAGCTATTTATATACTTATTATCTCTTACAGAGCATCAAATAAACACTGACCAGATAAATTCAAAGCACTATTAGTTGGTTATGTTTTTGACTTTGGCTTTCTGTTCTTTATATTTAATTGGTGTGGTGTAGCTTTTTTTTAACTGTATTACAATATATCTTGCTAGTTCGGATGCATTTTAAATATATTTTTAATTTTACTGCTAAAACTCTACATGGTAAAAACTAAACATGGAGGCGAGCTTTTAGCTACTGTGCTGCTCTTAAATGGAACCAGGTAAGAGAGCATTACACTGCAGTTCCGCCCACGTTTATTCTGTAACAGCACTTTTGTATCATATTTGATTCATGCTTTATTCTTATTTTAGTTTTTATTTTCTATTTTACTGTTATTCTTTTACATTTTTTTATTTGACTTCTCTTTGTATTTGTTTTATTTGTAAAGCACTTTAAATGACCGTTGTGTATAAAAGGTGCTATATGTATAAACTTGCCATGCCTTGCCTCTTTGAGTATATTAGCAAGCTATGCTAAGCTACGTGGTGTTTAATGTGCAGGAAAGAGGCAGTAATGATGGGACGCTGTGTTCCAGGAGGTTCAAGGCTGGATTATATTTAATCATTAATGCTGAGATGGTTAATGCTCAGATAGTAACGTTAAGACCTTTCATTTCTCCGGTCGCCGCCTCGCTGCGGGCTGTAATAGAGTTTAGCGGTTGCTTAGTTAACGTCTGATCAGAAGCGCTGAGGAATTTACACACCGGGACTTTTTATGCTCATCTGCTGCTGTTTGGCCTTGATGGATTAAAACAACAAAAATTCCATCTGCTGAAGACGAGCTCACCTACATTCATCTACAGAAATACGCTTACACACGTCACTTTCTGTCACTCTGAGAGAGAGAGAGAGAGAAAGAGAGCAAGAGTGAGAGTGCATGTGTGAGTGTGAATAAGCAAGTATGTGTAGGTGGTAGACTTTGTGTGTGTGTGTGTGTGTGTGTGTGTGTGTGTGTGTGTGTGTGTGTGTGTGTGTGTGTGTGTGTGAAAATATTAGCTTACTGGAAGCTAAACAGGGTGAACACAGCAAACTCCCAAACGACAAGAGCAATCTATCTAGTGTACATACGTGTGCATGAGGGAGAGAGAGAGAGAAAGAGGGAATAAGTGAGAGAGAGGCAGGGAGAGAGAGAGAGAGGGAGAGAGAGAGTAAGTGAGAGAGAGGGGGGAGAGAGAGACAGAAAGAGAGAGAAAGAGGGAGAGAGAGAGAAAGTGAGAGAGAGGCAGGGAGAGAGAGAGGGAGAGAGAGAGAAAGAGAGAGAGAAAGTGAGAGAGAGGCAGGGAGAGAGAGAGGGAGAGAGAGAGAAAGTGAGAGAGAGGCAGGGAGAGAGAGAGAGGGAGAGAGAGAGAAAGAGGGAGAGAGTAAGTGAGAGAGAGGGGGGAGAGAGAGACAGAAAGAGAGAGAAAGAGGGAGAGAGAGAGAAAGTGAGAGAGAGGCAGGGAGAGAGAGAGGGAGAGAGAGAGAGAAAGAGAGAGAGAGAGAAAGAGGGAATAAGTGAGAGAGAGGCAGGGAGAGAGAGAGAGGGAGAGAGAGAGAAAGTGAGAGAGAGATACAGTGTGTGTGAGAGAGAGAGCGAGAGAAAGAGAAAACGAGAGAGAGAGAGAGAGAGAGAGAGGTTTATTATCTACCCTGATCAATTATTGTGCATAAAACAGATTCAGTCCTTGCTAAAGAAAATAACTAAAATATTTGAAAGTGTAATTCTATTTGGAGAATAGAAGAAAGATAATCTTTACCAGAAACAACAAGAAAAATGTTTGAGTTCACACAAAAATTGCTATCTTCTGAACTGTTTTAGATATTAAATAAAGCTGAAATGTTGATCTTTTCTTACATATTTATCTTTTAATGTCTCAGTGAGGATTGGCCTCACTGTTCTATAACCTTTGAAGGGCAATGTAGGTCTAATATATTTAGGCAAAACTAAAAATTCAATACAATACAAACAAAATATACAGGACTTTTTTTCTCTTTAGACTATTAGAGTCTTCTTTTTGTGTGCATTGCAGACAAAAAAACAGCATTCTTATAATATTTTTTCACTGAAACATAATTCAGTTCTGAAAGGGTTAAAGGATTTTAAATGCACCTTATATTCCAAAAATGTTGGTATGTCTTTTGACAATGAGTATATTTGGCATACTCTATATTTAAAATATATGGGCGTTGGACAGTGAAACTGAAACACCTGGTTTTAGAGCACAATAATTTATTGTGATGACAGACTTCTGGTGGAAACAGGAGATACAATACAATCTGGTTTAGCACCCGAACATCCCTTTCAGGCAGCTTCCTCTTACAGTGTCCACAGTTAATCCTGTTGGATGTGGTTGGTGCTTCTTGGTGGTATGCTGACATTACCCTGGATACTGTGGCTCCTGATGCATCACAAAGACTTGCTGTCTTGGTCACAGATGCTCCAGCAAGACGTGTAGCAAGAATTTGTCCTCTTTTAAACTCTGGTATGTCACCCATAATGTTGTGTGCATTACAATATTTAGAGCAGAACTGTGCTCTTACCCTGATAATTGAACCTTCACACTCTGCTCTTACTGGTGCAATGTGCAATTAATGAAGATTGACCACCAGGCTGCTCCAATTTAGCCATGAAACCTAAAATCCCACACTAAATTGTACATGTGTGCTATTTATCTGATTTCTGTGTGAGCTGCTCTTCTGTACAATATAAGAAAGACACACCTGCACACACACCTGCACACACACACACACACACCTGCACACATGCTCATATCTCTAAAAATAGATTGTCATTGATGACACGTTGTGGCTACATGTGAAACACAGGCTGCCTCGCTGCGTTCTGCCCCAGAACTGCGCCGGCAATAATAATGCACTGCGGCGTAAATCTGGTTTTCTGACACTTTGCGCGCGTTTGGGACTTTCCGCAGCGAAGCCTCTGATGGAATAACGGTGCTCACGCATAAAGCAGAGCAATCACTCACTCCATCGCCTTCCTGACAGTCTTCAGTTATGGGCGCTGAGTAATCTCATTTCTTTTATCATCAAATATCAAATTTCTTTTTTTTTTCGCCTCTTTTTTTTTCTCTTATTGGCAAAGCGGCGCACTGACGGAATTACCGCCGAGAAATCGGCCCAAAAATACAGCAGCACTGTCTCTCTCTCTCTCTCTCTTTCGCTCTCGCGCTCTCTCGCTCTTTCTCACCTGAATGTCACTCCCCAATATCCCCACTCTCCACATACACACACACACACACACACACACAAAGAGAAAGAGACACACACAAACACATTCAGACATTGTTCCTGCAGAAGCTTTAAATATTAGCTCTTCCAGATTTGGATGCGACTCTGAACTGTTTGTGCTTTTCTTGTTGTTGTTTTTGCCGCAAATGTAAAAAGAGAAAGAGAAAAAGACACAGAGAGAGAGAGAGAGAGAGAGAGAGAGAGAAAGAAAGACAGGGCTGATCAAAGCCCGATAGAGTCGGAGTCGGAATCAGATTCCGTGTCACTCACTGACACACGCCTGCTCTGATAGAAACAACGCAAAAGTTGCCAAAGTTACACAAAAAACAGCGAGAATAAAGATGACAGACGCGTACTAACAGACGAGACAAAGAGAGCGAAGATGAAGTGACGACTGAGAGAGAACACAGAGAGATGCGACACCGGCATCACTGTGTATTTCTGCAATTTACACCAACAAAAAAACCCCTGAAAAATAAATAAAAAAAATAAGACAAAAATCAGCTCAGGTAATTATGGCTGCGCATTGCAAAGTTGTTGAGATATTGTAATGATCAGATATACTCAGACAAGCGCAGATGCAGTATAAAGAATATTTTATTAAATAGAGCAGATATCAATAATAACAACAGGATAGTCAGACTGAAATATAAGGTCAGCGGGAGCAAACAACAACCAGAGAGGAAAAGCACTAACCAGAGTGAGGGACAGTCCAAAGTTCATGCACGGGAAGGCAAACAAGAGAGGATAATCCAAACAATCAGAATCGGTAACAGTCCAGGTAATACACAGAGTTCCAACAATAGGGAGAAGGCAAAAATCAGAATCGAGAATAACAAACCAGAGAGTCAAAACCAGGAGATCAGAATTATAGATAACAAGAATATGCTTTGTAATGAGGGCTAACCAATCGATTACTCGGCACAGAGTGTAAGTGAAGGGGGTTTTTATAGTGTGGGTAATCAATATTCAGGGCTTCCGGGTGGTGGCAGGTGAACAGGTGAGTGCGTGATGTCAGAGTGTGGTGTGTTCTGGGAAGTGTAGTTGGGAGACTGGAGATCGTCTGCAGCGCTGAATGTGGGAGAGACAGCAGTGCTTCTAGCACCAGACCTGACAGATATCAACATTCTTCCAACTTTTTATCCAGATTGCATTGTTGCATTAGTGTGTGTAGTAAGCAGTGATGGTAGTAACAACGTTGAAATAAATGGTGTTACTAACGCTGTTACTAACGCTGTTACTTTTTTCAGTAAGGAGTAATCTAACTAATTACTCTGACTGTAACTATAATGTCGTTACCATTTCCAGTGTTAGTCATTTAAGAGCACGGCTTGCACTAGTGAAACTTCCCCAAAAAAAACAGTAATTGGTGCAAAACGGCATTCCTAAAATAACGAGAATAAGCACTTGTGTGGTTTGTTGGGTCGCATTTTCCTGCATTCATTTTTTTTTTACCTGTGTGAAAACGAACCAAACGAGGGAGAAACGTTTTAAATTAATCAATAAACTCATCAACTGATTTCAAAAATCAAAAATAATAAATACAGGTGTAAAAACGTTCATTAGTGCTTCGAGAGCACGGCTTGTACTAGTGAAACTTCCAAAACACCCAGTAATTGGTGCAAAACGCCATTCCTTGTCAGGATTGACCCAGGTAGGGAGATGAGGAGACGACGTAAGTGCAAGTGCAAGTTAGAATTTAGTAACTAAACAACAAATAAACAAATAGACGGGTAAACACGGAACAATGAAATGAATAAGAAAACCAACGTGATGTAAAACAAACATAAACAAGAGATACTATAAAACTGGGCAGGATAAACTAAAACAGGGCAAGGGAATAAACTAGGGAAAACACAGGGAACTTAAAAATAACAAAGGATAAACAAAAGATATACAAAGATAAACACTAAGGAGGGAACTAAGGAGCACGAGAATAAGCAAGATAAATATCAATTACAAACAAAGAGGGAGGCTATACAAGGAAAACAAATGAATAATGAAACAAGACTATGAACAAAACAAAGCAGAGACAATTACCAGGAATAAACAAGATAAACAAGGAACTAAAACAAGACAAGATAAACACAGAGCAGGAAACCAAGGAGCGCAGGAATGAACACAAGAAACAGAGGTACGACAAACAACAGGGGTTAGTGCAAAGACCGACGAAGGGCAAGTGACAGAGGAGGGCTATTTAACACACAAGGGAAGTGGAAACACCTGGGGCTAGGGGTCGGAGCTACAAATTGACACAGGTGGAAAAGTACTGGGACAGAACACAGGGGCACAGGTCACATGGAACACACACAGGCACGAGGACAGACAGGACATGACATTCCTAAAATAATGAGAGAATGCACTTGCATGGTTTGTTGGGTCGCATTTTCGTGCGTTCAGTTTTTTTTTTTACCTGTGTGAAAACTAAAGGGAGAAACTCTTTAAATTAAACAATAAACTTATTAACTGATTTGAATTAGAGAAATAAAATACAGGTGTGAAAAAAAAAACAGTGTTAGTCATTTGAGAGCACGGCTTGCACTAGTGAAACTTCCAAAACACCCAGTAATTGGTGCAAAACACCATTCCTAAAATAAGGAGAGAATGCACTTGTGTGGTTTGTTGGGTTTTTTACCCGTGTAAAAACGAACCAAACGAGGGAGAAACACTTTAAATTAAACAATAAACTCATCAACTGATTTGAAACAGAGAAATTAAATACAGGTGTGAACATGCCCTTGTTAGTTATTTAAGGGCACGGCTTGCACTAGTGAAACTTTCCAAAACACCCAGTAATTGGTGCAAAACGGCATTCCTAAAATAACGAGAATAAGCACTTGTGTGGTTTGTTGGGTCGCATTTTCGTGAATTCAGTTTTTTTTTTTTTACCTGTGTGAAAACGAACCAAACCAGGGAGAAACGTTTTAAATTAATCAATAAACTCAACAACTGATTTGAATCAACAACTGATTTGAATCAACAACTGATTTGCACTAGCGAAACTTTCCAAAACACCCAGTAATTGGTGCAAAACGCCATTCCTAAAATAACGAGAGTGAAACCGTATGGTGGGGGCTGCAGTTCACCGTGCAGACCTGTGTTTCTGAGTAAATCCCCAGGGAAATGTTTCACTGCCTGCTGATTGGGTGGGCTTGCTTTACCTACTGAACGCTTTAACAACACCTCATTATCACCCGCCAAACCTGCAACTGAGGTGGCGTGAGGGCACACATACTGTAACTGTCTCTGTCACACATACCAAGTTCATGCAGTACGGTGCCATGGTTTTAGGCATTAGCCACATTGCCTGAAACAATACCACATATTATAGAACAGATGCAAAGAAAATTAAAATGTATTTAAAATACCCTTAAACTTTTCTACGTTTTTTATATTACACATATTGTTGTATTTTATTTGGATTTTATGCGATAGATCAACACAAAATATCTAAAAATAAGTAATTATGAAGTGAATTAAAAAAAATATATACATGTTTGCCCTTTCTTAATGTGTCAGATACAAAAAACACACAGTTTATTAATAAAGGGGCAAAACCTACAGGAGTAGTCAGGGACAGGCAGGGTCAGAAACAAAAAAAATGGCAGCAAAGACAAGCAACATACCAGGGTAAGCAAGCAAAATGGTAAAAAAAAAAAAAATGGTCACACGTGAAAATCCAAAATAGGCAAGGCAAAAAAAAAAAAAAAAAAAAAAAAAAAAGTAAAGAATAAGAAAAGAAAAACAAATAAAACAAATACAGGGCTAGTTAAAAGAATGGTAAAAATACAAAAATGGGTCAGTAAGGAAGAAGCAAGCACAAAAGAAAAGCGAGGTAGAAGAGCTAGGAATCTAGGTTTAATACCAGGTAAGGGAGATAAAGAAACAGGGGGTATTTATACTAGGGAACACAGGTGTGAGTAATTCAGTAGCTGGGTGAGCGGGAACACCAAAGCGTCACGTGATCCACAAAGCATCACGTGATCCAGCATGTCCAGGAGGTCTGGCATAGGTGTATGCTGGGAAATGCTGGGAGTCTTTAGTGTGTCTGCTATCGTAACAACAGGAAAAGTACACCTTGCGTATAATTAATATTTGACACTTTTTTGATTGTTAAATGATTTCATATGTTTTAAGTCATTGCTCAGATGACTTAAGTATTAATCTACAATGCATCTAAGAAATCTGAGTGTGCTGTTTACATGAATATCATCAGGAAAATCAAATATCTGCAGAAATCTGAACAATGTTGAATAATCTTCAAATGCTCTCCGCTGGCTGAGAGGCTCCACTTTGCGGGGTACTGTTGCCCATCTGTTAATGCTCAGTGCGTGTTAGCCATCCTCTACCCCTGTGGGTTCAGGCTCTGGTGCTGGAGGACCCCCTGCCCTGCACATTTAGTGATTTTCTGCTTCACCACACTGCCTTCAGCTCAGCAAGAGCTCGTTAATGATCTGATTAGCTGGATCAGGTGGGCTGGGAGTAAACACAGTAAAGTGCAGGGCAGAGGGTCCTTCAGGACCAGGGCTGGGATCCAGTGCTTTAGCTCGTCATTTCTGGGCAGGTTGAATACACCTGTAAAATCCACAGTGTTAAAATCACAGAGTAAACATCTGGGAGTTTTTCTAACAAACCCTCAGTGATGAACTATCCACAGATATGGTGTTTTTTTTTTTTTTATAATTTTATTTCTAATTTTTCCCATTTTCGCCCCAATTTACACGGCCAATTACCCAACACACCCACTAGGACTCCCCCTATCACTAGTGATGCCCCAACACACCCACTAGGACTCCCCCTATCACTAGTGATGCCCCAACACACCAGGAGGGTGAAGACTAACACACGCTTCCTCCGATACATGTGCTGCTGATGTAGCATTGCCGAGAAGCCAGCACGCTTGGAGGACAGCGCAGCGACTCGTCTCCGGTACATCAGCTCACAGATGCCCTGTGCTGCAGACATCACCGTAGGAGTGATGTGTGGAGAGAGCGCCATCTACCCACCCAGAGGGAGCAGGGCCAATTTTGCTCCCTCTAACACCGGCAGCTTGATGGCAAAGCTGCATGAGCTGGGGTTCGAACCTGCGACCTCCCGCTCATAGTGGCAGCGCTTTAGACCGCTGGACCACTCGGCGCCCCAGATATGGTGTTTTTATTAAAAGTGACTTAATACAGAGGTTGGAGAATGAAACTGAAACACCTGGTTTTATTGTATATTGTATTGTATTATAATTTTTTTATTGTATTGTATTATAATTTATTGTGGTTCTGGTGGAAACAGAGTGTCTGTGAATGTTAACACCACATTATCAATAATAGTAAAATGAAAAAGCTAATTAATGATCTGACAGCTCGACTACAATTCAGTCATTTCATGTAAGGCAGATGCTCAGTTTCAGCCAAGGCTGTCAATCATTTTATTTATAATTGTAACCTTCCAAGTAGGAAATAAAGAACTCTAGTTTTAGTCTTTATATTTTATTGTATTTTTATCTGTATTTGTATATATTATACTTCTTTAGTAATTTCTGTGTACTTTGTTTGCCCTATTCGTTTTTTTTAAAGCAGGAACTTTAGTAAGTAAAATTGGGATGCAACGGAGGGTCGCAGGTTCAAACCCCCGCTCATGCAGCTTTGCCATTAAGCTGCCGGCACTCAGAGGGAGCACAATTGGCCCTGCTCCCTCCGGGTGGGTACAGTAGATGGCGCTCTCTCCCCGCATTACTACTGGGGTGATGCCTACAGCACAGGGCATCTGTGAGCTGATGTATCAGAACCAAGCTGCTGCGGTTTTCTCCAAGCGTTAGCGCTGTGATGCTGCTCGCGTATCTGACTTCACGTATTGGAGGAAGCATGTGTTAGTCTTCATCCTCCTGGTGAGTTGGGGCATCACTAGTGATAGGGGGAGTCCTAATGAGTGGGTTGGGTAATTGCCCGTGTAAATTGGGGAGAAATTTTGAAAATTTTGAAAAAAAAAAAATATATAATAATAATAATTGGGTGTGAGTTTTAGGGAGTTTAAAGCATCTATGTACAATACAATTAGCATGCTTACCTGCCAACCCTGGGGTCTTGGGTTCAAGTCCTTATATGGGTGATGTTTCCATGTTCTTCTTCTGTCAGTGTGGGTTTTCTCCCACAGTCCAAAAACATGAAGAGCAGGTAAATTGTATACTCTGTGTAACTACATACAGTACAGTACAGTAAAAAGAATTTATTTATTTTTTATTTATCATTACTTTTGCACAAAACTGTATGTGTGTAAGTGTGTGTGTGTAGATAGTTATCCAAAAGCAGTGTGTAAGACTGGTGGAGGAGAACATGATGCCAAGATGCATGAAAACTGTGATTAAAACCAGAATTATCCACCAAATATTGATTTCTGAATTCTTAAAACTTTATGAATATGAACTTGTTGTTTTCTTTGCATTATTTGAGGTCTGAAAGCTCTGCATCTTTTTCTGTAATATCAGCCATTTCTCATTTTCTGCAAATAAATGCTCTAAATGACAATATTTTTATTTGGAATTTGGGAGAAATGTTGTCTGTAGTTTATAGAATAAAACAACAATGTTGAGTTTACTCAAACATAAACCTATAAATAGCAAAATCAGAGAAACTGATTCAGAAACTGAAGTGCTCTCTTCATTTTTTCCAGAGCTGTATGTCCATCCTGACATTGTTGGTCTGTCTGCCTTAATCTCTGTCGCACACACTGAAGACTCCAACTCCCAGCATGCACCTAAGCTAGACTTCCCGGACTCTGCTGACCACGTGACACTTCGGCGTTCTAACTCGCCAAGCTGATTACACACACCTGTTCCTGTTTCTTTCGTTATTTGCTCTTTTGTTAATGACCCATTTTTGTATTTTCCGACTTCTCTCTTGCATTGTGCTTGTAATCTTTGTTTATCATTGCCTACCCATTATTTTGTTATTAGACCTTTTCTTTTGCCTAGGCCTTTTAAATGTTTTAAATATCACATGTATGACCCTTTCTGCCTGCTCTTACTTTGGTTGATTCTATGTAGATTACCATTGTAAATGTATGTATGACAGTATGTCCTTGATTGAGCGCTATATAAGTGTATATAAGTGTATATTAATTCATTCATTGAATGAATTAATTAATCATTCATGATGTATATTGTCTCAACCCTACAGTAGATTCCACCTTCTATAATCCTAGAAAGTTTTTTCTATAATTATCAAGTTTAGGAGCGATTTTAATGCTTCTAACCTGTTATTCTTCACTCTCAGACTGAATTATTTACCTCTTACCTCATCTTCTAATTTCCCTCCGCTCTTTAATGCTATGAAATGATTAGGCATTCCTCTTTCTGTTCTCCGTTCAGAAATTAAAATGAAGAAAAGGAGAGAAAAAGACTCTCGTCACAGCAAATTTACTCTATGGATAGTTCCTCTTATTAATCTCCAGCAATTTCGTAAATGAAATGAACAGCAAAATAATGTAGATGTAATTTAGACGACTGACACAGAAGTGTGGAGCACCTGAGGGACGGAGATCCAGCAGCAAATAGAATCAGTTTTTACAGTTATTATACAGTTATTATTACGGATCTGCAGAGATAATCTGTGAGTCCAACTGTCCAACTCAAGGGAGAATATAGCCACCATTTACAGTAGGTTAGATACGCCATTTAACATATGCTAATAATTATACTGTAAAAAATACTTTTGATGCTTTTTATGAATGTTCTATTTGTTGTGTGTCATTTAATAAATCTTTTTTAATAAATCTATTTTTTTTTTTACTCAGATCAGATCCTGCTGTCTTGGTTTATCTATGGTTCATATTTATAAAAATATCCGCTAACACTTTCTTTGAATGTCATCTCTATAAAACTCTATAAACATGCTCATAACACATTATAATGCTGCTAAGGCATTATAAACATGGCTATACATATTTATAAAAATGTATAATTCATTATAGCCATGTTTATTACGCATCAAGAACTGTGATTATAATGCATTAATAGCTGTGTTTATAACATGTTATACATCAATACCAAGAAACTCAGTCCGAGCTTGCAGACTTTATCATGACTAAAAAAGCTTCCAACTTATAAACACAACCTCAATTATCCTATAAATATATTTTTCACCACTCATAAATTATTCTTGTCTTGAACATAATATTAATTATAGTCAATTATTATTATGTATTATAACAGGTGTTTGTGCGCTCTAAGTAAAGTGCCAGACTTTTATATATATATATATCATAAGCACAGCTTATAATGTATTATGATCACAGGTCATAATGCTTAACAAACATGGCTGTAATGGGCTATGCATTTTTATAAACATGTATAGCCATGTTTATAATGCCTTATGAATGCATTATAATATGTTATGAATGTGGTTATAGCGTCTAATAAAGATGACGTTCATAGAAAGTGCTTGAATAAAGTTATCCAAAAGCAGTGTGTAAGACTGGTGGAGGAGAACATGATGCCAAGATGCATGATTTTAAACTGTGATTAAAAACCAGCAGGGTTATTCCTCCAAATATTGATTTCTGAACTTTTAAAACTTTATGAACTTTATGTTTTTTTCTGTGCTATTATTTGAGGTGTAAATGTTGTCAGTATTGAATTGAACGTTGTATAGAATAAAACAACAATGTTAATTTTACTCAAGCATAAACCTATAAATAGCAAAATCAGAGAAACTGATTCAGAAACTGAATTTCTCTCTTATTTTTTTTTCCAGAGCTTTATCTGTAAGTTTAAAGCTACAATCAGCTGTGAATAACTGTGAAAAATGCTGAATAATTTAATGAAATGCAAAGAGGTGCGTTTGAAAGTGTCGAAACAATGAGAAACCCAGGACTGTAAAATCCCAATCTCGTCCCTTTTTCAGCGTCCGTCTCGCTGCTGTTGTTTTCAGATTGATGTGCAGTGGCAGCGCCAGGAGCCAGACCCTGCTAGCAGGACATCTGATCTGGGTGTGGAACAAGACCCAGCAGTGTTCTCTCAGATAGCGGGGAAAGCTGCTCATGATTTAGGATAATTGAGATCTGTGGCCAAGCGCATGGAAGGCCGCAATCCAATATCACAGCAGGATGGCATTGTGATGAGGCAAATTACCCGGCTCTGCTTTCCACAGGTTCTGAAATTAAGTACATCTGGAGGAGAGGATGAGCTCGGGCGCAGGACAGCAGGGAAAAAAGGATGAGCTCAAATTGTTTAAATCTCCAGAATCCTTTGAAAAATATATATGTGCTGATTAAAACATCTGCTAATACTTAATTCAGATGCTCCATTTTTGATGCGTTGTAGAAGCTCAACTAACATAATCAAATAAATGTCTTTAAAAAAATGCAACTGGATTCTTAGAGAAATGTAAAATATTATCGGTACCACTTTAAAATAATACTACCTTTATAAAGGGTTTATAAATGGTTTGCAATTAGTTTATTAATGGTTACTAATTAGGTTGTAAATGCCTTAAAAAATAATTAATAATCAGTTATAACGCATACGCAGAAAGGACAACAATATAGATGGCTGTTGGTTCCCTATTTGGCAAACAACAGGTCATTGTTGCCCTTTCTATGTATGTGTTATAACTGATTATTAATTATTTTTTAAGCATTTACAATCTAATTAGTAACCACTAATAAACTAATTGTAAACCATTTATAAACCCTTTATAAAGGTAGTCTTATTTTAAAGTGGTACCCATAATATTTTACATTTAACTAAGAATTCGGTTAAAAGACTCAGTTAAAAGCCTCTTTTTGAGCTGTTGCTGATGCTGTAGCATTGCATCATTTCAGCGCTAACGCTCGGAGGAGGAAAGCGCAGAGACTCAGTTCTGATACATCAGCTCACAGACGCAGCCTTGTGCTGATCTACATCACCCTAGGAGTGATGAGGGGAAAGTGAGAGCACCATTTACTGCACCCACCCAGAGAGAGTAAGAGAGAGCCAACTGTGCTCTCTCAGGGCTCCGGCAGCTGATGGCAATAAAACTCCTATCCAGATCAATCTCTTCATCCAGATAGAGTCAATTGGATTGTGATTGGATGTAGAGAAGTATATATATATATATATACCATTCCTACTCCCTATTGGTTTATACTGTGATCCATCACACCCGCAAGCACAGCAGTCATAACAAGCGAAATTTTTGTGCATTAGTGCAAGAGAGCACTTAAAATTATGAGTTTCTTTGATTTTACCAAATTGAAAACCTCTGGAATATAATCAAGAGGAAGATGGATGATCACAAACCACCAAACTGAACTGCTTGAATTTTTGCACCAGGAGTAAAGCAGCATAAAATTATCCAAAAGCAGTGTGTAAGACTGGTGGAGGAGAACATGATCCTGAGATGCATGAAACCTGTGATTAAAAACCAACCAGGGTTATTCCACCAAATATTGATTTCTGAACTCTTAAAACTTAATGAATTTTATGAATGAGTTCTTGTTTTCTTTGCATTATTTGAGGTCTGAAAGCTCTGCATCTTTTTTTTTGTTTGTTTGTTATTTCAGCCATTTCTCGTTTTCTGCAAATAAATGCTCAGTAATTAATAACAATATTTTCATTTGGAATTTGGAAGAAATATTGTTGGTAGTTTATAGAAAAAACTAAAAAGTTAATTTTACTCAAACATAAACCTATAAATAGCAAAATCAGAGAAACTGATTCAGAAACTGAAGTGCTCTCTTCATTTTTTCAAGAGCTGTATGTAACTGAAATTGCTGATCCAAACAACCGGTGATTGATAAAGAAAAATCATCTTTTTCATACCACTGTACATACTGTTCCTTGACTTTTGGCATCACCATACAGATCTTGCTTGGCTTGCTAAGAAGAAGCTCGTTAGTTTGCTGGTATTAACAGACAAGTACGTGACGGTCAGTCCTGACAATAGAAACATAAACAGAGCTGAGGAAGAGTTTTGTTCAACATCACAGAACACGCTAAAGCTCACACAAACCAAACCAAAAATCTGTAACTTTGGCAACAGCAAACTCCGGTCTGTCCCAGAAGTCTGGATAGAGATTAACGAAATGTTGGGAACATAATCCAGTAAATCCTGCACTAAAACACAGAGGATTTTAGCTGTTTTTTGAAGTTTGTGAATCAAATTCTTGAGTATTTGATAATCAGACCTAGCTGATTTATAAGATGATATAATATTAGTGGTGCACAGCAGTGAAGTAAATGTAAAATGTGTTTATTGTACTGGTTTTGTTTCTGTATTTTACTGAAGTACTTCTTTTTTAAGTGACTTTTTTACTTTAACTTCATTTAATTTCTAATTACTGCACCAGTCCAAAGTTTGTACACACTTACAGTAATTAGTTTTTGCATTATTTTAAAATGTACATTCATTGCCACACCCATGATTAAATAAGAGAATAAGTACATGACCTCAAGACACCAAAGATACACTGACACGCTCTAAAATTATGTACAATTGACCAGTGCACTACACTGAAAAAAACGATGCGTAAAATTTACTTAAAAAAATGCAACTTTCTGCATTTGCTTTTTAAAGTTAATTTAATTTAATGTAAGTTCAACTCGTTTTTTAAGACTTAAATGTTACATAGAGAAAATAAGTGAACTGAACTTCAGTCAATCCTTTCTTTTATTAAACTTTACTTCATTTATTTTTTACTGAATCAATCCTTTCTTTTAGTAAACTTTACTTCATTTATTTTTTACTGAATCAATCCTTTCTTTTAGTAAACTTTACTTCATTTATTTTTTACTGAATCAATCCTTTCTTTTAGTAAACTTTACTTCATTTATTTTTACTGAATCAATCCTTTCTTTTAGTAAACTTTACTTCATTTATTTTTACTGAATCAATCCTTTCTTTAAGTAAACTTTACTTCATTTCTGCATAAAATATTACCTAATTACAATTACTTCATTTATTCAATATTACTCAAATAATTTATGATACATAATATATTATAATCCCTGAAGTACACATATTACACTGTCTCAACACATGGATGACATGCAATACATTCTTTATACTAGTTTACTAAAAATAATGTATTACATTCCATCCATGTGTTGAGACAGTGAGACTTGGTCTGTTTACAAAATAAATCTTTGAGATTATGTAAATATTTCAATGTGTGTTTCAACTAAAATTATACGTATAATAATATTGTATAAATGAAGTAATTGTAATTAGATAATATTGTTTGATTGTTTAAGTAAAGGTTACTAAAAGAAAGGATTATTTCAGTAAAAGTACCGAGTTTAAGTTACTTAAATTTACATGAAATTAAATTTACTTAAAAAAAAAAGCAAATGCAGAAATTTGGTGGTGAGAGGATTGAGGGGAGTTCCAGTTCCACGGTTGGCACACAAGCAAGGTCAATTCTTCGTATCACCCACCAAATGTTCCTATTGTTTAACCCACACATGATAAAGCGGAGAAACATCAGAGTATAAATAACTGTGAGCAAATTGAGGCCCATCAGTGACACTTTTTCAGGCTGAGGAGAGACAGTCTGTCTGGATGGAGAAAAGAACCCTGAAGAGTTCTGAGAACTTCAAGGCTCCTCTGACAGCGAGCTACACCCAGCTGAGTTCAGTCAATACTGTGTTCTGACGGAGATGCGGCGTGTGACAAGCACAATGTGCCTAATGCTCAATTTAGGCCCAGAATAAATGCTGCACTTGCAGTTTCCACGGATTTCCAATTCTTAGAATTTGTGAAGACAGTTAAAAGTTTGCAGAGTCGTCAGGGTCTGCAGTGTCTCCTCTAAAAACTTGAGTTAATCAGACTTCAAACTTTTAGTTATTATGCCTAAATAAAAAAAATAATAATTCACCAGTTCATTGAGTTCATTGACCTAATGTTTTTTTTTGGTAACACTTTTTATGAATCAGGTATCTATAAAGAATTATAAAAGCATTCATAAAGCTTCATTAACTATTCATAATGCTTTGTAACACTTGACATTAGCATTTCTAACTATGCATAAATGTTTATAATCTCAAACATAAAACATTAAAACACCACAGTATAAAGCTTTATATCACATGTATTATAATGCATTATAATACATGTGTTGTTGCTGTTCTTAACATTTTTGGTCAGACCTGTTTCATAAAGCTTAATAGATGTTGAGTTCACTCACATAATGCTTTATCAAGATCCACAGCGATGCCTTCCCTCTAACTGCTATATGTTACGATGAAAAGTGCTTATAAGTGTTTATTAGATGTTATGTGCATTTACAGAACAATTTTCATATAAAACATAGCATATAGCAGTTAGAGGGAAGGCATAGCTGTGGACCTTTATAAAGCATTATGTGAGTGAACTCAACATCTATTAAGCTATAAGCTTTAAGTTTATAAGTTCTGCACTCCTTTATGCCCTTCATTCTTGGGCTCCCTATCTCATTATAAGGGTGTTTTTTTCCTGGTCGTGTCCCAATTCACTAGCTCGGGCAACGTTAGTGTATTGGACCTCGACCCTGACGACGCGGGTTGGTTCCTGCGTGAGGAGCGGTGTGTTTTAATTAATTTATTTATTTTTTAATCCTTTCTTCTTGGGTTTACCTGCTTTGAGATCAACTGTTCTGCTGCAATTGGGTTCAACAACACCTCTGGGCTGGAGAGCTACTAGTCTGTAGCAGCACTCCATCCCATTACACTTCATTTCCCAAAACAGAATTTTTTTTTTCTGGCCGCCACATAATGGCTTGGAAAATATCTGACCTGGGGTCCAAATGTAATTGCACGCCCCTGATGTAAATGCTGGTAGAGTCGAACCCCAAAACACCTGCAGCTTTGATTGCAGCTAAAGGTGGCTCTATGAGGTATTGACATATGTTTTTATTTATTCCATGTAATAATACAGAACAAAATCCAATCCAGTCAAATAAGACTAAGCAAAAATAGAGGGGAAAAAACACACAAACACAAAAAAGGATAGCTAGGACACATAGTATCCTAAAAAAAGAATACTGAAAAAGAAGGAACATACAGTCAAATGAAAAAGTTTGGGCACCCCTTTTAATCTTAATCATTTTTAGTTCTAAATATTTGGGTGTTTGCAGCAGCCATTTCAGTTTGATATATCTAATAACTGATGGACACAGTAATATTTTAGGATTGAAATGAGGTTTACTAACAGAAAATGTGCAAAAAGTGCAAAAGTATGGGCACCCTTATCATTTTATTGATTTGAATACTCCTAACTACTTTTTACTGACTTACTGAAGCACATAATTGGTTTGGTAACCTGATTGAGCTTTGAACTTCATAGCCATGTATCCAATCTTGAGAAAAGGTTTTTAAGGTGGCCAATTGCGAATTGGTGTCACTGTGCATTGGTCAACAATACAGCGCAGGAGAAGCTGTATGGGAGAGTGATGCAAAAGAAGCCATTTCTGCAAGCACGCCACAAACAGAGTCGCCTGAGGTATGCAAAAGCATACTCTGCCTTTCTGATATTTTTCTTGGCCTGCCACTTCTGGGCTTACCAAGAACTGTCCCTGTGGTCTTCCATTTCCTTACTATGTTCCTCACAGTGGAAACTGACAGGTTAAATCTCTGAGACAACTTTTTGTATCCTTCCCCTGAACAACTATGTTGAACAATCTTTGTTTTTAGATCATTTAAAAGTTGTTTTGATGAGCCCATGATGCCACTCTTCAAAGGAGATAAAAATAGGAGAACAACTTGCAATTGGCCACCTTAAATACCTTTTCTCATGATTGGATACACCTGGCTATGAAATTCAAAGCTCAATGAGGGTAACAAACCAATTTAGTGCTTCAGTAAGTCAGTAAAAAGTAGTTAGGAGTATTCAAATCAATAAAATGATAAGGGTGCCCGCACTTTTGCACCGGTCAAATTTTGGTTTAATGCATATTGCACATTTTCTGTTAGTACAATAAACCTCATTTCAATCCTGAAATATTACTGTGTCCATCAGTTATTAGATATATCAAACTGAAATGGCTGTTGCAAACACCCAAATATTTACAACTAAAAATGATTAAGATTAATAGGGGTGCCCAAACTTTTATAACATAACATAATACAGAAAAAAACACAATTATATAATAAATATTCAACAGTTACTCAGGTATAACAAAGGATTGTAAGCATCTGACAAATACATTTTCGTATATTTCATAAATTTGAAAAACATGTATTGTTTTATTTCCACTTAACTTTAATGATGTGCTACTTTGTGTTGATCTGTCACTATACGTTTATGACTGTAAGGCAACAAAATGTGAAAAAGTTCCAGGGGTATGAAAACTTTTTTTTTAAGCTACTGTATGTACTGTACTTATAGGTATAATGACTGTGTGTGTGTGTGTGTGTGTGTGTGTATGTGGTGGGGGCTATTTGTTCACAGTGTGTAGGTGTGTGTGTGTGTAGATTTACATATGAGTGTGTGTTCCTGCATTTTGCTTTAGACATCTCTCCTGGGGCTGCTCTGAGGGCAGCGGTGTTAATTACCTCCCCTCAGCGCCACGTCAGCAAAACGCCTTGATTGTGCCTAATATACCCACACCATGCTCTCTCATCCCCTCATTAGCTCGGGATGCAGCCGCATTAGCGCTCATGCTAACGCCGGACGGAGCCGGAGCAGCGAGGCCGCGAGATCCGCTCACCCGAGGAGAATAAATGTTATTCATATATGTGAGTTAGAGGTTCTGGTGGTGTCAATGAGGAGATCTGATGTATAATCGCGGGGCTTCCTGGACACTCGGGGAGCGGTGTGCGCGGTGAACAATGTGCTAATTTCACATAGCGTGGTGTTTAGAGTTTAGAGTTTGCTTACAGTGGCTCGCAAAAGTATTCCTACACCTTGAACTTTTCCACATTTTGTCAGCTTACAACCACAAACTAAATTTAGAAAATGTATTTTATTGAGATTTAAGGTGATAGACACAAAAAAAAACATTGCATAGTGTTGCATAAGTGTGAAGTGGAACAGTTCTACCAGGTTTGAGCATCTAGAGACTCTAGAGAGATTTTTTCTTTATTCTTCTTTATAAAACAGATGAAGATAAGTCAGGTTGGATGGAGAGTGTCTCTGTGAACAGCAGTTTTCATGTCTCTCCACAGAAGATCAATGAGATTTAAGACTGGATCATTCTAACACATGAATATTCTCTGATCTTAACCATTAAATCATTCCACTGTAACTCTGTAGTGCTGTATGTTTAGGGTCATCGTCTTGCTGGAAGGCCTCAAGTGTTTTGTTGCCTCCAACAGGTTTTCTTTTTCCAGACTTTTCCTGTATTTATCTGTTTATCTCTATCCATCTTCCCATCAACTCTGCCCCTGCTGAAGAAAACCATCTCCACAGCATGATGCTGCCACCACCATGTTTCACAGAGGGGATGGATGGTGTGTTCAGGGTGATAATCAGAGTTACTTCTTCTCCCCATAATATAGCACTTTGAATTTAGGACAGAAAGTTCTTTAGGGCAGATTCTCCCTCCTGAGCTGTGGATCTCTGCAGCTCCTCCAGAGTTACCATGGGCCTCTCGGCTGCTGCTTCTCTGAGCAGTGCTCTCCTTGCGCGATCTGTCAGTTTGGGTGGATGGATCATGGCCATGACTTGGTAGGTTTGTAGAATCAGGTTTGTAGAATAGTTTTTCCTTCATTTTTGGATGATGGATTGATGGAACAGAGCTGCTTGGGATGATCAAAGCTTGGGATATGTTTTTTTTTTTTTTTTTTTTTTTATAACCTAATCCTGCTTTAAATTTCTTCTCCACAACTTTCCACAAATTTCTGACCTGTCTGGTGAGTTCCTGTCTGGTCTTCTTTTATAGTTTGTTCATCTAAAAAATGTACATATAAAAAAAGGTTTGGAGATACATAAGGAACGGTGTGTACTTATGTATGTACAGATTCCCAATATTCCCTCAAACAAGACTGAAATATGGAGGTGTCCACAGCCCAGTCAACCATCGTGTTTTTTATTTTTTTCAGACCAATCCCCCATCATAACATGAAGCTTCCCCATTTAGATAACAACTATAAAAGAAAGCTAACAGAGGAGTGACTCAATCTCTGACTCTGACAAAGAGCAAATCCGCCCGCTATCAGAACAATTCACTTTAATATGACAAACATCAGAACGCATTGATCCATCATCTTAGTCATTTCAGTTTTTCATTTTCAAAAATAGCACTCAGAGGGACGAGGAAAGCGGCGAGCAGCTTGGCAAATCTCAGCAATTCCGCAGCGCTGCGCTTCAGACCCTCACCGGAATAGACAATTTGCTTTAGCCATGATAGCTGGTGAAATCTGACAAAACTGTGTGTCAAACACCTTAAGTGAGGAATTCATCTCTACATGAGGAGGAGATCTTTGGGAATACAAAACTTTTAACAGCCATTCTTGGATGAATGAATAGTTTAAATTGAAAGAAAAACTTTGCCTTCGAGTGATTCTACAGCTTTATTAGTTTGAGAGTAAGAATCCTGGGTCATGCTGCTTGCTTCTACATCAGCAGCCGGAGTCTGAGAGAGTACAATAGGTCATGCTTTGTCTATGAGGTGGTAGATGGCGCTATTTCCCCACTATTTTTCCCTCCGTTGTGATGCTGGCTGTCACAGGAATCTGTTGACTAATGTATAAAAGCTGGGGATTTGATGCTTTCCTCTGAGTGTGTTGTGATGCTGACTAGTGATGCTGCATTGTTAGCTGTAGTTGAAAAAGAGGTGGAGTTTGAAAAGGAAAAGCCTCATCCACACATTCCAGTGGCCAGTGAGTGGACAAAATGGTGTCCATGGGTTCCACGTTGGTCCCACAAATGGATGTCAATGATGGGTCTAGGAAGGGTTGTATACTACATATGGGCTCTAGATGGAACCAATGTGAGCATGCAAAAGGGTCATACATGTGCAATGCAACAGACAAAGGACTAGGCAAAAGGAGTAGTCTAAATACAAAAATAAGAGTCAGCAACGGTAAACAAGCAGTGCAAAGTGCAAGGCAAGAAAACAGTAAAAAAAAAACACAAAAATGAGGTGGTAACAAGGAAAAACATTGAAAAGAAACTTTTAGTAGAGCTAGCAAGCTTGATTCAATAATCGGCGAGGGACAGAGAAAACAAAGGGGTATATACACAGGACGAACCAGGTGTGAGCAATCAGAAGCTTGGAGAGCATGAACGCCATGTAGGTACAGTACAGTATGTAGTTCGGAAGGTCAGAATGTGAGTGCATGCTGGGAGTTTGAGTCTTTAATGTACAGATCAAGCAGACTGACAACTACAGTACTGACGAGCTGGTTAAACTGGTTGATAAGTTTTGCTCTAGTAAGAAAGTGTAACTGCACAGAGCATGTGATAGAATATGCTTAATGTAGGATAATGTTAATAAATTGATGTGTGAAATTATTTTGTATTTTTGAGTATATTGTTATGTTTATTTTGTTTATTCATACTTTAAAAATGTTGAGAGAAATTAAGTTGCATCCAAACAACAAAACCTACCAGACCACTGTGGTCTGTTTATAGAATTAATATATTAAACACATATATGGTTATATGCATATATGGTTGTTCCAGAAGTATGATACCATTAATTAGAATGGTAAAAAATTAAAATGGAAAAAAGTATGGCATTATAAATAACACAATAAATAATAAACAATAAACTTCAGTCTTAATCATAGAGATACTCTCATAAACTCTGTAATGTAGAAAATGCTGTCTAATCCTAATCTAAGTAATTAACGTAAGTAGAACATCTGAAACAAACCAGTTATCAGTAAAATCTGGATTTTTCTGGATTTTTTCATATTGTTTTAGTTTTATCAGGTCTTCGTGCATTATAACTGAACCCCAAAGCAAACAGCGGAATAATCAGAGCATCAGTAGTTATTTTTACTCCTGTTTTTGTTGCTCATGGAACAAATGTGGCTTTAAATTACAGCAAATCACTACAAAGGCCTTGCTGTGACTCGAACTCAAAAGCAAACTTTTCCTGAATAGTGAGAAAAAAAAGAAACAGGAGGCGAAAAGAGAAGAATCCGGCTGCTTTGAAATGCTGATATTTCATTGCGCGAGTCTCGGGGGACGTGTGCGCTGTAACACCACTAATATTAGGACGCCGTATGAGAGTAATTAATGCTGAACATATGTAGGGTGAACCACACGCATCTCAAAAAAATATTTTTTTTGTTTTGCTTTTTCGTCTCAATGTCGTGCTACGTGTCCCACTTATCAGACTCAGACTGTCTCCACCTCGCCCTTCAGTTTCCGTTCTGTTCGTAACGAAGGCCTGTCTAAAGACGCAGAGACGTAGCGTAGTTCATTTGTCTCAGGACGGATGGTGGTGCTGCCGTTAGCGGCTAGAGAAGAAGCGGGGACTCCGGGTCCGCCTCAGGGGCCTCGTAATGTGGCCGTGGAGCCTCCGAGGTTGGGCAGGATTGCCCAGCCCAAAGAGGTTATACATACTGTACTGTGGGGGAGAAAAAACAGAACAGATTGTATAATAGACCTGGTCAGGCTCCGCCCACAAAAACGAATTTCTATACCTTTTTAGATTTCTAGTTTCTAGCAGCTTATTTATAAAAGCTTAAGGAAAACGGACTAACTGACCCTAACCTTAAAGCAACAGTCAGTAAATTTTGGAGATTTGGGGATTTGGAGACCTCTCTGGTGAGAATGTGTAACTGCACAGAGCATATAAAAGAATATGCTTTAATGCAGATTAATGAAATTAAACTGATTTGTAAAATTCTTTGGTGTATGTGAGTATTTGAGTATGTTGTGTTTATTTTGATCTTAAATCAAATGGAAAAAGTAAACTTGCAATGATTTTGCTGCCTGTAATTTACTGTTAAATAAGTAATTTTACATTATGTAATATGCTGTAAACTTCCTCCACATGGAATTGCTGTAATTTTACTTTTTTTACTGGCTATTTACTTGCTATTAACTTTATGTAATCTTTATAAGAACCATTTTACAGTGCATGTAAAATTACAACTTTACAAAAACCTTTAATCCCAGTGTATGTTAAATTAAAACTGTACAAGAAAATTTTACAGTATATGTAAAATTAAAACTTTACAATACATTTTTACAGTGTATAAAAATTTTCAACTTTACAAGAAACATTTTACAGTGTATGTAAAATTAATACTTTACAATAATCTTTTTATAGTGTATGTAAAATTTTAACTTTACAAGAAACATTTTACAGTGTATGTAAAATTGCAACTTTATAATAATCTTTTTGTACAGTGTATGTAAAATTACAACTTTACAAGAAAAAATTACAGTGTATGCAAAACTACAATTTTAAAAAAAAATTAACAGTGTATGTAAAATTACAACTTTACAAAAATCTTTTTACAGTGCATGTAAAATTACAACTTTACAAAAATCTTTTTACAGTGCATGTAAAATTACAACTTTACAATAAATCTTTTTAAAGTGTATGTTAAATTACAACGTTTTTTTATGACTTTACAAGACATTTTACAGTGTATGTAAAATTACACTATATGTAAAACACACAATAGTTCTAAATATTCTCAAATAGTGTCTCTAAACAAATGATGATATTAATTTAATTCTCTATACTACACCTGTGTTATATTACAAAAGACAAGACACTGCTGTAAAATTGTACTTTTCCATCCTTTTTTTTAATCTGTCCTCACGCAAAAAATGAAAAGCCTCTGAGGCCACTTTACTGCAGATAAAGCGCTGTTTCTGTAAGAGCATGCACACCGGAGCGCGCACCCCGGATTCAGCGCTGCTGTTTTGAAGTTGGAGAACGATGCTTAAGGAGAACAAATGAGGAGTTAATTAAGAGCGAAATCGTGCCGTAACCGTTTTATTGAGATTCGGGTTCAGCTTTTTGTGGTTGTGAGCTCGGCTGTATCTCTAGAGGGAGGGAACACGGGAATATGAAACAAATTCATTTAGCGGTGCTACACGTTCCTCCTGCGACACAATAAGCTTATTTCCTTTTTATTTATTTCAAATAAATCAAATTCCCCCCTCGTGCGCACATTTTGAAGTTTGACGAAAGTGAGGATGTTCTTATTGACAGATCATGTGTCCAAAATTCGCCTCGCTGTTAAAAAAAACACGAGCATCCCCGAAAAAAAAAAGGCAATAGGAAAGCACAGAAACGGCTGACGGATGCATTTTTTTTTTTATTATTGTAATTTGTTAAGACCACCGCTCCATCAATCTCTGTGTCAGAAGTAATTACTTTCTCTGCATTGTTACGGCATGCTCACCTATAGCGCTTCAATTTAGAAAAGTCTGACAGAGCAGTTTGTACCTGACACAGGCGCTCCTGCTCCAGTCTAATCCACACTATTTATCTGATATCCATCTACACCTGTCATAATTTTCCCCTTAAAGCATTCTGTCGACAGGCTCAGATAGACAAATGTAGAACTGCACTTTCTGTCCTACAAGACATCAATATGACAAACATCTAAAGTTTAAGTTTTTTACCATCACAAAAATTATCCAACGCTAGAATCACACGTAACTGTCACTTTCTCACAGCGACCGTCACTCTGATTTACCGATTCCATCACTTAATAAATCAAAGATTTGCAAAGATACACAAATCTGTCCTGCATGCATCTGACAAGCATCTGTATTATACTTCAGTGAACACCAGATCAAATGGTCCTGAACATCGATTTTATAATCTGTGATCCATGTTAGCCCGGCCCAAAGAGGTAATAATAATAATAGGTAATAAGGTACTGTGGGATCAGAGACTGTAAAAAAAATAAAAAAAATTTCAAGGCAACTTTCTGCACTAGATTTTTGAGTTCTGAAGCTCAAACTCTTTTTTTTTAAGAAAAGTTGTGCCAACTAGATTTTTTTAGCGCAGATAATTGATTTTCAATATGAATGAAACTTCAAATATTGAAAAAAAATTAAATTTGCATTTGTAGCTGGCCTGATTTTGGTTGTACGAAAGTTTCGCTGATTATCCTTAAACGGTAACCAAACCCCCTTTTTCTAGCTGACTCAACCCTCAGCTCAAATTTGAATAAAAAAAAGAAAAAAATGGGAGGGGTAGTTTGGGAGGGGCACTGGGTGATGTATGGGTTTAGGGACAGAGCATGAGCTGCTTTAACACAGAATTCTGAAATGCTGCGCTTTCAAGGCGAGCAGTAAACGCAGAATTTGTTCATAGCTGTGGTAATTATTAAGCATTATCTGGCTAATACATCAGATTAAACTGCACCTTATTAGCAGTTTAAAAAAAGATGGAAGCCGTGTCTCTGTTCCCATTCATTCAGTGAAAATGAAGCCAAAATCTTCCACCATGTTGGCGATCCTGAAACCCGAGTCTGTAGAGCGCAGTAGAGACCAGAGGAGAGAGAAAGACTGTGGAGAGACAGCCTACTCATTTAAATAACCCCGCCCCTGAGGGCTGCCTCGAGGTCACAGGCTGCAGAGCGGAGCGGAGCGGAGCTGACGGTCTGTTATTGGTCCCGCCCATAACCCTTTTACAATAACCACACCTTTTTTGAATAGAGCTGAATAACATTTTAAAAACGAATTATGTGGGGATATAAAAATTTAACAATATAAGCAGAGGTTACACTAGCTGCTGCATTTAAATAATGGAGGTAGAATTACAGTATATTAGAAACAAACGTGATTGAAAGTTGTCTGTTTTGCCTGTTTTGAAACCTATGGGGATGGGTGGGGTTACACAGCTTTCTGAAACCATATAGCAGGGGGCGCCCTGCTGGTGGCTTCTTTTTTAAAAGACGATGCTCTGTGCAGCTATACACAGTCTATGTGTGGGACACAAAGCAGAATAGATTGTATAATAGAAAATAATATATATTTTCTTGCGGTTACCGAAAAAATGTAGTATCTTTGTTAATCCTCCTTAAGAGTCACTAAATACCACTAAATAAGGCTTATCTTAAAGTGACAGTCAGCAAGTTTTGCAAATTTGAGGATTTGACCTCTCTGGTGAGAATGTGTAATTGCACAGACTATATAAAAATAAACTTAAACCTCCTGTTTTAAAATTTGAAGATCTGGGAAAAGTAGTATTTTCTGTATGAAACTTCTTCTGCTTGCCTAAATCAGTGTAATCAACATATACTATGAAAATGGTTCATCTCAAATGTTTGGAACAACCACTTCCTGCAAACATTAAACATTGCAATATTATGTTTCAATGTAACGTAGATCAAACAAAAAAGCAGTGTATTTACACTCTGTGATCCATTTTTTTTAGCTTAAGGAAATTAATCCACGGAAAAATTATTTTTGCTCATACGTTGATATTTAAGATCTCAGGAGACGGATTTGTGATTCTCACTCATGTTTCATTAAGAGATCAACTAGATCACGGAAGTTTCTCCTCCTAAAATCACTTAGAAGAAACAGCACTAGACAAAAATGAGACGTGAAATACAGTATTGTTGTTCCATGTTGCATCATGTTGGTTCTGGAGGATCTTAATTTTGTTGCACTTGAGAAAACTGTCTGCACTAGATTTTTGATTTCTGAAGCTCAAACTCTTTTTTTTAAAGAAAAGTTGTGCAAACTAGAATTTTTGGTACCACTTTAAAATAAGACTACCTTTATAAAGGGTTTATAAATGGCTTATAATTAGTTTATATATTATATAATTAGGGTGTAAATGCCTTTAAAATCATTAATAATCAGTTATAACACATACGTAGAAAGGGCAACGATGACCTGTTGTGAAAATAGTGAACCCACAGCCATCTATATTGTTGTCCTTTCTACGTATGCGTTATAACTGATTATTAATGATTTTTAAGGCATTTACAACCTAATTAGTACCCATTAATAAACTAATTGTAAACCATTTATAAACCCTTTATAAAGGTAGTCTTATTTTAAAGTGGTACCGAATTCTTTAGCCCAGATAATTGAATTTCCATATTTATGAAACTTCAAATATTGAAAAAAAAATAAATTTGCATTCGTAATTGGCCTGATTTTGGTTGTACAAAAGTTTTGCTGACTATCCTTAAACGGTAACTAAATCCCCTGATTTTGGCTGACTCAACCCTCAGCTCAAATTGAAAAAAAAAAAAAAAAAAAAAACAAGCAAAAAAATGGGAGGGGTAGTTTGGGAGGAGCACTGGGTGATGTATGGGTTTAGGGACGGGGCATGAGCTGCTTTAACACAGAATTCTGAAATGCTGTTCTTTCAAAGCGAGCAGTAAACGCAGCATTTGTTCATAGCTGTGGTAATTATTAAGCGTTATCTGGCTAATATATCAGATTAAACTGCACCTTATCAGCAGTTTAGCTCAAATTAAAGGAGTATTTTGGTCAGATCAGATTGGATCGAGACTGGATTACGTTCTCACCAGAAGAGAACCAGTCCAGAATTCGATATCACCTCAACTGGCAGGTCTTGATTCGGTGCGATTACTGTTTTCACACTTGTTCAACCAAACCGCACTAAGAGTACAAGCGAACCAGAGTCCATTTTCACACCCTTGTATAAATCTACACTGTAAACCTGGATAAGTTGAATTTACTTAAAAAATTGGAGGAAACCGGTTGCCTTAAAAATGTTAAGTAATGGGTTAAGATAATGTAAGTTAACATAACTTAGAACATCAAGTTATTACAACTAAAGGGGAAGCTGATTTAACTTTTTTTTTTTGGTATATTGTAAAACTGCACTGTAAAACCCGATAAGTTGACTAAACTCTGATTTTTTGTTGTAACCGATTAACTCATACATTTTATGTTCATGTAATATAATTTTTAAGTACAGTGAACTTAACAAATACATATACACATATATTTAAAATTAATATTTTCCTGAACTTGTATTTAGTCTTCTTTCTGGTTTCATTCAACTATTTTTTTAAATACTCATAGAAAAGTAGATGAGAGCACAGTGAGAACACAGAGTTACTGCAGCTCAGTAAATGATGCTCGTTCTACAGCTACAACACAGAGACCAAGTATTTAATCATAATATGTGATCTACAAGTTTACCTAACCTAGCCTGAGAGGAATCACTACACACTGATGGTTAGTTTCTGGTTAGTCAGAAACTGTTGGACACACCCAGTATGCAAATAGATTGTGACAGAAGCCAATGGAAAAGAAGCTGTTAATGGCAAAACAGACTAAACTCAGTTATTATAAGTTTATTCAACTCAAAGATCTCAGTTTGAATTGTACAGTATATAGTATATGTGCCCATGAATGTTCAACTAACTCAATAGTATTGTTTAGAAATCTCTTATTTTATGTAAAACAGACTTCATTTATTTGAGTTCAAACTACTGTATTTGTATTTACTTGTTTTCTATTAACGACCGACACAGTGTTTCTTACCGCCCAGCTTCCCCAATCTCATCAGGCAGTGTTTTATGAGTGAGTGTAGAGTAGGTGGGGGCAGTAGGGGTGGGTGAAAGTGAACCAGCACTATTGGAATTGAGTGCCTGCACACTGCAGCTATTGATTGACACGACTCTGTCGAGATAATCCATCGACTCCCGCAATCGGCAGCAGCCCAGATGTGTAGGTGTGACTCCCCACGCTACCACCGCCCTTATCCTCTCCCACAAAGTCCCGGAAATCCGAGCCAGGATCCCCCGCCACAGCTGGCCCAGTCCCGCCACCTCCCTCAGGCCTGACGCCCAGCCCAGCGCCCGGGCCTGGATTCACCCCGGGGAGTCCGGGGATGGCGGGGGGTCAGGGAACAGAGAGACGAGGAAAGAGGATTAGTGGAACAGTGAGCTGTGGACATCTGGGCAGCCCTCGATTAGAGTCCGGATCATCCCTCCGTCGCAGAATAAGGAATCACGGCCCGTTACTAAGGCAGATGATCAGTCAGAGATCCCTGGAATCCCGATGGTGCAAATCAGGTCTACATAAGCTTTCTACAGAGAGCTGAACTTCTAGAAGTAAAGTCAAGTGGAGTCAAGCCCTGCAAAACCCGCAAAGCCCCGCTAGAGATACTGCAGACAGACGCAGACGCTGGAGGGAGTGTAGCTGGATGCATTTGAAGATGGATGTTTTATGTAGTGTTGTTTTGAAGACTTCAGAGTAAGGTTGTGTGCTTTGCTGAGGCCCAAGCCCGTGGTCAACATGCTGTACTACTGTGTAACCGTATGGACGGATTTTCCATCCAAAATCTCACCTTGTGTTTTCAGCTAATTTACTCAGGAATCCCTTCACACATCAACATAATCCATATATGTTTAGAAAGGGCGGAACTTACTCTTTCCAAAAACAGTGATCACATCTCAGTGTGGTAAAGCTTAATCTACAAGAAACCCATTGAGAAAAACATCTAAAAAAGTGAAAAATCTCCTTCCCCAACCAATATTATTTACCTTTAGTGCTTCAAACATATTTCTATGATGTTTCAAACCAAATAATATCAGTAAATAAAGACTCAAAAGTGTCCACAGAAAAAGTGTGAAACCACCTGTTTTATTCAAACTAAAGCTAGGTATGGTGTGCGCACTACTTTATATGTTTTTTTACTAAGTAGTTATTTTGCACTAAACATTTGTATTCATTTAGACTAAAAACTTTACATTTTTGTATATAGTTTTCTTTGTGTGTCCTGATTAAAATACTGAAAGGCATAGGCTGCTCTGAGTGTCGGGTATTTAGTATCTACATGTATCCTAGAGGTGTGATTATTGATTATGAAGATAAATAACTCAGCCTGATGCTGTTTCTCCATGTATTTTATCAAAGTAAAAAATAAGAAGCCATGTAATGAACTTAAATCATCTATATAGTCTTCTGCTATTACCTCATAAACACTCTAGTCTAACCATTTTTTCAAAAGATATCTTGGGTGTAAATATATATACATTCAAAAATATGTAAAAACAAACAAAAAAAAAACAACAACAGGCGCTTGGTAACATTTTGAGCAAAACATGATCAGTTTCAGGAAAATATAACAATTCTGCTTCCTATTTTTAAGCAGCCGTATGTCTTCTGGAGTAAAAGAGATCAGGGCATGTGTCTGTCTGATATAATTACTGTGTTATAAGACCTGAAAAAGAGGAACTAAAAACATGAAGAAAAAACACCAAAACAGCCTAGAGTTCAAAGGGTTAAAGTACATGTCCATTTGCACTTTCTTTGGAAGCATTTCTCTGACAAATCCACCAATTTCTGATATTGGGTAGGACCCCTTCTACCGATCCCCCACGGTTCCTACATCCAGCAATAGTGCTGGAGCTCTTGTTTCGCCATGTGTGGACACAACCTCTCAATTCTGTAACTGATACTCACTGTCAGTGTGTAGTCATTGCCCTTGGGCTACCTTCCCTTAGGTTACAGTATCAGTCAAAAGACAAAAGACACAACCTTTTATTTAACTTTTTTTTTATTACATTGTAAATGAATAGTAAAGTGATCTATCAGATTATGAAGGAACTCATAAGGAATCATGTAGTAACTTAAAAATAAAGTTAAACAAACCAAATAAATACTCTGTGAAGAAGTATTTAGATTCTCTTATCTGGGGAGCTGTTTGTTAACTTGTGGTTTCTGATGCTGGTAACTCATCTGATGAACTCATCCTGTACAACAGAGGAAACTCTCGCTCTTCCTTTCCTGGATCAGTCCTGATGAGTGCCAGTTCTATCGTCAATCATCATAACATTATTAAATTGGTGACAGCACTTCAGGATGCTTCCAAAGTTCTTACCAACTCTACCTCTTCACTACTTTACTTTAACTGATGCTCTCAAACACTTTATTAAGAGACAAGAAATTCAAGTAATCAACTCTTGATGAGTTCAGCACAGCTGTTAACTGAAAGCCTGAACTGCAGGTGACTCTACCTCTGTAAAACTGATTATCTAAGAAAGATATGCTACTTTGAAAAATGTAAAATATATATTCTGGTTTGTTTAACACTTTTTGTTCATTAAATGTTTGCATATGTTTTTAATGTTTTTTTTTTCTGTATGTCTGTTGTATGTACTCCCATAAATGTATTTTCAACAACTTAAGAAAGACATCTTTTCATCTTTCAATTTCAACCAAAAAACAGAACATGGTTTCCACAAACACAAACAGCTCTGACGCTTCAACAATTTTTTTCAACATCTTTTTAACAGCAGTGCTGAGAGAGTAAGTTGATAAATGCTGATAAGTACACACATCCACATGATGGGTACTGTCTGCAGATCCTTTCAGCCCAGTAACAGGCGATGAAAGTATCAGCTGAATGAAGGACATTTCATGTTGTAAAAACATTTGCCATCAATTCCTCAGTCCTCGCTTCTTATCCTTGAGTTCTTTATTCCTTTAGAGGGAAGAGCAAAGACAAGAACACTGAAGTAAAGGAATAAAAAACACTGTCTGAAACATAGTAAGAGAGAAATGGTCAGCGCTAACTGTGAGTTTAACAAACTAGCTCTGAATAAACTCTGAATAACGTCTTTGTTTAAGTAAGCATTAGCCCTGGCAGTAGTTAAATACAGCATGTGAACACAACACCAATCTAAAATCTAAATGGTGGGCGTGTCAAGCTCAACGCCCGCATTTATCATGGTCCAGCCTCCGACAAGAAAAAAGGCACAAAAAAGGAATCGCGTAGCCACTTTATTCTACAGTTATAACTCCCAAACTTGCTGGACTCTATAAAATACAACTCTGCAAAGAAAACAAGTCCATATTCAAAAAGTTTTAAGAGTTCAGAAATCAATATTTGGTGAAATAACCCTGTTTTTTAATAATTTAATTTGAATGTTTTTTTTTTTCATTTTTCTCCCCAATTTACACGGCCAATTACCCAACCCACTCATTAGGACTCCCCCTATCACTAGTAATGCCCCAACACACCAGGAGGGTGAAGACTAACACATGCTTCCTCTGATACATTTGAAGTCAGCCACCGCTTCTTTTCGAGCTGCTGCTGATGCTGTAGCGACTTGGTTCTGATACATCAGCTCACAGATGCCCTGTGCTGTGGACATCACCCTAGAAGTGATGTGGGGAGATAGGGGCAGCGCTTTAGACTGCTGGACCACTCGGCGCCCTGAATAACCCTTGTTTTTAATAATAGTTTTCAACAGTTTTCTCGTTCACCAGTCTTACACACTGCTTTTGGGTAACTTTAATGTGCAAGAACTCCTGGTGCAAAAATTCAAGCACTTCAGCTTGGTGGTTTTATGGCTTGTGATCATCCATCTTTCTCTTGATCTTTCTCTTTCCAGAGCTTTTCAATTTGGTAAAATCAAAGAAACTCATCATTTCTAAATGGTCTCTTATTGCCATTTCCATTTGTTGTAATAAGGTGAACAAATGTGAAAATGTTTAAGGAGTATAAATTACTAAATAACTGAATATTCTGAAGGTCCAAACCAAGTGTGCACAAGGTAAGCATGAAAACACTCTCGATGTGCTCCCGCCGCCACCATATCCCCGTCTCCTCTATTAAGAATATGAATAGTATTGTTTATGTAGGTGCGCCGTGCACCTCTGACTCAACACAAAAGCGCCATCATTCAGACTCACTCCCGCAAATTCATGTACCTGTTCGGAGTCGGGCGCACCGTAACGCTCCCCTGCCTTCTGCTTCCTGACCTAACTGATGGATAAGTGCCTCGTTCCTGACAATTGCATTTGCACCATAGATGGATCAATGGTAACTTATGCATTGCTTATCGCCAGCAAGCCATGAATACCAGATGCAGCAATATTGCTCTGTTTGGGAGACATAAATCTATTGTAATCTACATTCAGCGTTCGCGCCGGGCCTGATTTATTCAAAACGACAGCGGGGCATATCGGCGACGCGGAAGGGGGCTGGAGAGAGGAAAGAAAAGAGAGGAGAAAAAAATATAATAAAGCGCGTACGTGTTCGGCCTCGCCGCCTATTTTTCGGGCTGTTTATTTGGTTAAAAAAGCTCGGGCGAGGCTGTAAGAGGCAATCACACAGAGATTTCAGGAGAGCCTTAAGAGCTCTGTGGAGGAGCTCGGTTTGGCGGGCGCGTGCCTCGAGTGCCGCCATATATTGAGTTGTTCTTTTTTATCCACCTCTCCGTCGCGTTGAATTATAACGGCGAATGAGTCCTAGAGACCTTCGACAAAAAACAAAAATGTTGCCTCGATAATGTGGAGCGCCACACTGAACGTATGAATAAAGCAATCACATCTTTTATCACAGAGTTAGCTCGACCCCCCCACCACCCTCACCACCGCCACTACCCACCCCACCTGCTCCAGCTTCAGCCCACCAACTACAACACCCTCACCCCCCCTCACACCCTCCCCAACAGCCGGGCTCTCTTTCCAGGCTGATTTAGCTGTGTTTTGACAGGTGAGTATGGCAAGGGGCTTGTACCGAGAGCTTTTTGGTTAGTCACCTTCACGGTCAATTAGCTCCCGCATCATGCGTGGAATATCTGACAAGTGGCAATTGGGGGAGAGAAGACAGGTGGCTGCCAGAGAACTTAGGGGACTAATGCCGGCCGAGCAGAAATATATGCAGCTTTTCCTCCGCTTAGAGAAGAGATAGCGCTTTATAACACCACCTTAAATACTGCTCTCTGTCTCACGAAGTCAGAACCCCTCTTTACCACTTACTGTATCATCTCATACTGTTTATTAACCCTTTAAACCCTTTATAGTCTGCATGCAAGCGCTTAAACTTTATCACAGCACTATTATAATTTACATTAAGTCTAATCTAATTATATATTAGATTTATTAGAGTGTTTGCTCAGTTGTTGCTAGGTGGTTGCTACACAGCAAATTCTGTTTTTTTTTTTTGTTAAATAAACTCGCTGAGAGTCAATATCAACTAATTTTAAGTGTATATATGCGTGACTATGAAACACACACTCTATCTAGAGGTTAGATCGGGCCCAAAAAATCCGACCCGACCCAGCCCGAGCCCGTGCACGTTCTGCCCAAGCCCGACCCAACCCGAACCATGAACTGTCTGTTTTCGGGCTGATTGAATGAGCGAAATATGATCAGAATTATGTTAGTTAACACTGAAACATAAAAGCATAGAACTATTATTTAATTAAAATGATTTTTAAGAACAGCTACACACAGTGCTTCAAGTCAAATGTAGAGGAGTTCATGTGCGAGAGAGAGTGAGAAAGAGAGAGAGATTTGCATGTTCTGGTGTATGAGCTACTCACAGGTAAATGTTCTCACATACTGTATCTCCTGTTTCTCTTTTATCTCCTCGTGCTCATGTTCTAGTCCCATACATAATTCTGCAGCTCCCTCAGTGTTTTCTGTCGTATTTTGCGGCTAGCGTGAGCACTTACAACTAACACCGTGGACCGCGAGGTGCCGCCGCACTGCCGCTGTTGTACCGAATCCGACTCCCCTGCTGAATCCGACTCCCACTTCGCAGACAGAATCGGCACAACACCCCCCGCTGTACAACTGCGGGACTGAAAACAGCGCTTTATAAATAAACTATTTTTTTCACTATCAGTTTTCGTTATTTGGTTAGTTTCCGATAACAATACTAATAGGTTACTTAGCAACATTGTGATTATCACACCAGAGCTTTATTTAAAAACACAATAACAATTTCATACTCAACAACATAAGTGTAGGCCAGTGTATTTTTTTTTTCATTGCATGGGAACTTTAATCCTGCGTTGCAGTTCCCAGCACTTTGTCACAATTTACAGTGCAGAATATGGTTACTTGCTCTTATACCCGACAACATGTTGGTAAGCAAACAACCATCATATAAAATATAATGAAACACCCCATGGAAGGAAGACTTCACACTGATGGTAAACTGGGATTGGGGGACACGCCCATTAGAGAGTTCAGTCACGCTCCTCAATACAGAGAGTTCCCCTCAACTCAACTTGTAGTCCAAGTTGGAGAATAAACTCACACAATTAAACACTTTCACACACTTTTGATTAACTCCAGATTTTCAAATGTAAGACCATTGTTACCCTCCCCAGGAGTGGTCCGACCACAAAGATCACTACAAGAGCAAGGTGTGTAATAGTCAGTGAGGTCAGAAAGGATCTCAGAGCAACTTCTAAGCAACTGAAGGCCAGGGTGTTGGACGTCAGCAAGGCGGTGATATTATTAATTGAGTGAGCTGCATATTGTGATGTGTCTACGTACCAACGTATCGCATCTATAGCACAGTTGAACCTGTGGGGGCACTGCAGAGGCAGAAATTACCGGGTTGGACAATAAAACTGAAACACCTGTCATCATTTTAGTGTGGGATGCCAAGAGCAGTAAGAGTGTGAAGGTTCAATCAGCAGGGTAAGAGCACAGTTTTGCTCAAAAAATTTCGAAGCACACAACATTATGGGTGACATACCAGAGTTCAAAAGAGGACAAATTGTTGGTGCACGTCTTGCTGCAGCATCTGTGACCAAGACAGCAAGTCTTTGTGATGCATCAAAAGCCACGGTATCCAGGGTAATGTCAGCATACCACCAAGAAGGACCAACCACATCCAACAGGATTAACTGTGGACGCTGGAAGAGGAAGCTGTGTGAAAGGGATGTTTGGGTGCTAACCCGGATTGTATCCAAAAAACATAAAACCACGGCTGATCAAATCACAGCAGAATTCAATGTGCACCTCAACTCTCCTGTTTCCACCAGAACTGTCCGTCACCACAATAAATTATTGTGGTCTGTTTGTCTTATTACTTCAAAGAAAAACATTTCAGCTATTAATGAAAAATATATATATGGTTTAAAGTTTAGTGCCTCTTTAATTTAACTTTTATTTGACTCAACTGAACTTTAGTCCACGTTGCTTTTAAAAAAAAAGTGACATCTCTGTTTAAGCGCGATCGTCCCACAAAATCAGCCCAAATCAGCCTAAAAATACTATGCAAAGCAGCGGGACGATTTGCATGGATGCGGTACCCGAGTGTCGCAACAGCCTGCAATGAAATCTGCAGCTTCCTAAAGCCTGAAAAAATATACATATCATAATTTGAAAGGGTGGAGGGGGGTGGAGGGAGGGTCACAACTGTTTAAACGTCTTCGCTCGTTCTGCTTTGTTGTGGCATTTTGTCAGTTGTCTTTTTTCTTTCGCTCTTTTCATCTCTTTCCTATCTCGCCCCATCGCTCCAGCACCCCCCCCCCAAATCCACCCTCCACCACCACCACCTCCCTCCTCCTTTACCACCACCCTAGTTGGAGAATGAATGTATAAATAGCAGCATTTTTTTTTTTTCAAAGCCGTTTCCACTCGCCTCGCTCCCTCTCCTCCGAGCCTCCAGGGAGCGAGCACACGAGGTGGACAGAAGGGGGCAGGGATATATTTATTTATTTATTATTATTATTTATATTATTATCAACATCCCCCCATTTTCGGAGGACTATTAATATATATATATATTTATTTATTTTTTTTTTTTTTTACTATTATTTACACATTTTCTAGTTTTTTGTCTTTTGTGAATATAGTTAAGAGGGTTTACGATTGCAGGGAGTAAGATACAGGGAAGGAAGAAAGGGGATAATGTGGGAAGATGAGATAAAGGGGGGAAAAGGAATAGAAAATAAGTTGGAAAGCGAGACTGATGAAAAAAGAATGAAAAAAAGGATAACTATCTATTTGTTTGTTTGTATGACTAAACAGAAACATAAACATGTGTACTGATTTTGTTTGATTTTTGGCCCATTCATTTACATTTGTGTGTGTGTTTGTGCATGTATATATATATATATATATATATATATATATATATATATATTTGAGTGTATGTGTATAGCAGGACTCTTTGTTAGCTATTGTTGATCTTGCCTTTGTTTTAATATGTAATTTACTGTAGTGTTTGAATTGGAGGTGTTCAGGCTGCAGCAACTGCCCTTTTGCCGTCCTTGGCTGATATTGCTCTTCCGAGGGAGGGAAAAAATAATATAGGTAAATATGATTTCATATTTCAACAAAATTTTCTTTATAATTCGTAATTTTGATTGAAGTTTCGTAAAACAAAGTTTTCAGAGTCAATCATTCAGTTTCAGACACCTCGAGAGATGGGGAGGGGCGCGGGCGTGGCAGGGGACACGCAGAACGCTTCACTAGAAAAAAAAAAGAAAAAGCGCAGAACACGACCGGGCGGCGCTTCAGCCGACTAGCAGAGAACCAAGAGGAGTTAGAAGATGCCGTGGGAGTAGAGCGACTGCCCTGAAGGTGAGCTTGAAATGTAGCCTTCACAGTATTACAAGACATGATCACAATCAACTTCTCTAAAATCCGATGTCGTCGAGTTTAGGACGTTTAGTGATCCTAAATAATCTGGCAGCCACCTACTGTGCCACATTTAGGTAGCAAAAATAGTGCAGTACTGATGGGGTGAAAATAAGGTATATAATAAAAAAGAATGGGAGACACTATATGTACAATACAACAAGGAAACAAATACACATACGTAAGACAGATGACAATCAATAGTGCAATAGTGATGGGGGGGGGGGCTGGATGATTAAGATGGGATGACAGTACAAGTATAAACAGAACCTGAATAAAACAGTATTGCAAATATGGTATAATAATAGCTTAAGGCTGGTAAAGAGAATGAGTGCATAAAGTTCTTAGAGTTCACAGTTGGATGGGGGGTTGGCAGTGCAAGTATAGCAAGTATAGAAACAGGAGAGTTGAGGTGCACATTGAATTCTGCCGTGATTTGATCAGCCGTGGTTTTATGTTTTTTGGATACAATCCGGGTTAGCACCCGAACATCCCTTTCAGACAACTTTCTCTTACAGAGTCCACAGTTAATCCTGTTGGATGTTGTTGGTCCTTCTTGGTGGTATGCTGACATTACCCTGGATACAGTGGATCTTGATGCATCACAAAGACTTGCTGTCTTGGAAGATGTGCACCAACAATTTGTCCTCTTTTGAACTCTGGTATGTCACCCATAATGTTGTGTGCATTGCAATATTTTGAGCAGAACTGTGCTTTTACTCTGCTAATTGAACCTTCACTCTTACTGGTGCAATAATGTGCAATTAATGCACACCAGGCTGCTCCAATTTAGCCATGAAACCTTAAATCCCACACTAAAATGAGGACAGGTGTTTCAGTTTCATTGTCCAACCCCTGTATATATATATATATATATATATATATATATATATATATATATATATATAGTATATATATATATATATATATATATATATATATATATATATATATATATATATATATCCTTAAAAAATAGATCATTTTCTTGAGCCTGACTCGACCCGGCCTGAGGAAAGTGGTGGAAAATCTCGGCCCGTCCTGGCCCAAGTTCGGATCGGGCCTTGGTTCGGGTAGAGAATCTAAGCTCTAGAGCAGGGGTGCCAAACTATGGCCCGCAGGCCATTTGCGGCCCGTTTCCTTCTTTGGAGCGGCCCGCAAGGTATTTTAAAAATAGAATGAAAGTTGGCCCGCTGTTAAGCAGGTTTTTATAATGTGAGATTCAAAGTTTGAACGCTAGGTGTCAGAAACGGGCCAAAGAGTCTAAAAGCGGAGAGAGTTCGCATTTCTAGAGCAGAAAAACGGGGCAAAAGAGTCTAAAAGTGCCCGTAATTAAGAAGTTTAATATTAAGAGACATCATGAAATTAAACATCAATTTGAAAAATCTTAGTTTACACAACACTGTAAAAGACAAAGATAGTAAGTAAAGTAAAATGATGTGTAAATGAAATAATCAGGAAAAAAGTATTATTTAAAGTGGTATATTTCATTATTTGTTTTATTACAGAGTCTGTGGCCCGTGACTTCAAATATTTTTCTCCTTCTGGCCCCCAACAAAAAAAGTTTGGACACCCCTGCTTTAGAGGAAAATGTGATAACCAACAAACCCCCCATGCCACCCATGTATCATTCTACAATACTTTGTACATCCAAACAGCATTAAAACACAGAAAGAAGTTGGACAGAATTGTGTGTACAACTGATTTAATGACACACAAATACATTTATACTGTACATAGACAGAAGTGACAGTTAGCAAATGTTAAAAAGGACAGATCAGGTGAAACTGATTGGGGAATTTTCCTCTTCTTTGCTTGAAACCCAATTCAGCTTGTTTTTGGTGATGATATCAGTGGGAGGATTGATTGGGAGGGAGTGGTGGGCTCTGATAGGGAGGCTACACCATGTAGTTATGCCCCCTTTGGCAGGTACAGATGGAAGACCCCTGCCCAGAACTTACCTCGTGTAGACCTGCCAGTCATTACCTGATGTAACACATATGAAACTCTCTCCTCTATCTCTCCTCTCTCTCTCTCTCTCTCTCTCTCTCTCTCTCTCTCTCTCTCTCTCTCTCTCTCTCTCTCTGAGGGCTCGGGCTGATTCACAGCCCCCTTTTACTCGCCATCCAGATCAAGAGAGCTCCAGAGCGCTGGTGTGTGAACACGTGGAGTGAATGGCATAATTTGGAGAGTGCAGCGAGCAGACATTAGCCTCCAGCAGCATCTCATCTCAGCCACACTCTTAAAATAAAGGTGCCAGAACAGGGCTCTTTGGAGCGATGCCACAGAAGAACTACATCCTGGTCCCTGAAGAACATCTCAGCGGATGCTTTAAAGAACACGCCTGTGTTTTTTTTTGTTTTTTTCTAAAGCAGCACATCCTTGCATCGTTTTAAACATTTTCGCTACCATTTTAAAATATTTTATGTTGGTTTGGCACTCCGAGTGGACCAGCAGTCTATGATCGGGAGATCGCTGGTTTGAATCGCTGGTTCGAATCCCAGTTATGCAGCTTATTATCAGCTGCCAGAGCCCAGAGAGGGCACAGTTGGTCTTGCTCTCTCTGGGTGGGTACAGTACAGTAGATGGCGCTCTTTTGCTCTTTCCCCTCATCACTCCTAGGGTGATGGGGATCAGCACAAGGCTGCGTCTGTGAGCTGATGTATCAAAACCGAGTTGCTGCGCTTTTCCTCCGAGTGTTAGCGCTGTGATGCTACTCGGCAATGCTACAACATCAGCAGCAGCTCAATAAAAAACAGAGTCTGACTTCACATGTTTTGGAGGAGGCGTGTGCTAGTCTTTACTTTCCTGGTGTTGGGGCATCACTAGTGATAGGGAACATACAGCTGATTAGCAGCAGAATATGTGCCTAGCTATATATATATATATATATATATATATATATATATATATATATATACATATATTATTATATGTTATATCCTGTGAGCCAAGCTAAAGAACAAAGTGTAGTTCCAGATTTCACAATTCTGTATACATCAAATGCAACATTTACTGATATTCATCTTTTTTCAGGTATTTTTTTTTATTTGAATCCTTTATGTGACTATTTTTAATGTACCACCAGACACCAATATATTTTCTATGTTTTCTATGTCCCATTGCAGTTTGTTTTCCTTTTATTGGCCAGTATAAGGTATGGCTTTTTGTTTGCAACACTGACATGGAATTTAGTGTCCTAAAATCACCGCATCGTCGTTGATGCTGACACTGCATACTGTTAGATATTTATGGTCTTGCACTGTTGTGCATCAGGGCCTCCCACTCCTTTTTGTGTGAATCCAACAGTCCCTCAAAACAGCTCATCCTGATCACCACTGGACTTTTTAATGCTACAGGGCACCCGTCCAAATATACTTGGTGGACAGCATGTGGTCAGTTTCTAAAAACTATCAGGAACTAATGGCCTTTTCCTGCAGTAGATTGGACATCATAGAGCAGGACTTTTCAGCTTCTTTCCGAAATCTGCAGCTTCATTTTACTTCAAAAGGTCATCCACAACAAGACAGTCTGTCCACCAACTCCACTCTGACCAAAGCTGCTGCAAAATCCCCCACAACCTTTTCATCTTCCCTCCAATCTCAGCCAGTTCACTTATTTCTCCACAAACTTTGCTGGGATTGAGTCTAGTAACTCCGGTCCACTGAGCTGAAACATTTCCCATAGTTCATTATCCGTTTCCAATGGATTCTTGATTCGATGCAATATAGATTCAGTAAAAAAAATAGTGCTGAAAATGTCTCATATTAAAACCCTAGAGATCTAATACTATGGTGCAGTTCTGTTCTGTACCAAAGTTTGTCTTTCTGTCCAAATGTTTTTGCCTTTACTTAGATTCATCTGACCACAACACCTTTTTCCTATCTTCTAAAGTCCTATACCATTTCTCTTTGGCCCATCACAGTCTTTTTTTAAAGTCCTGAAGTCACCTTCTCCCCGTTGATGCTCACACTAGTGTTTGTTACATTTAATTTAATGCCATGTTAGTGGCCTAATTGTCTTAAACTGCAAATAAGATTTTTATCTTCCTGCACAGTTGTGCATCAGGGACTCCCACTCCTTTTTCTGTTCTTGTTAGTGCCAGATTTAGCTTTTTTCCTACTTTCTGAAGTTAGTAGTCAGTAGTTAACAGCATGGTAAGATGTTTTAAATTTATTTGCAATATCTCACATGGAACATTTCTAGCTTTACACAAAATAGACTTACGATTGTTGCTAGGTTGTTTCTTTCTGGCCATTTTGAACCTGTAAACAAGTAAAAAATTGAGTTTTTCTTCGGAAAAGAGGGGAAATTTGCTAGTGATCCCAAACTTTTGAGAAGCATTGTGTATGTGACAAATATTTCAAAATATGTATTTCATATGCGTAACCTTGCATGTTTAATGGGCCAGACATTAAATATACATATATATGTCAATATATGAAATTGTTTCAATTTCAAACACCTTTTATATAAATATTTTATTTAAAAAAAAAAAAAAAATATATATATATATATATATATATATATATATATATATATATATATATATATATATATATAATAAAACACTTTCAGTAGTTACAATTACGTAATATAATTAAAAAAAATAATAATATTGTTTATTAGGATAAAATTATTTATTGTTTTATTATACGTACAACGATGTAGAAATGAGAACAATCAGATATTTACATTAAATTTAGGAGGATATCACGTAGGAACATATTTCGTTTGCACTAACTCCTTTAAAACATTTCGTCTACTGTGAAGGATTTAGTATCTAATATCACAGATTTATTAACTCCCAGAACCTACTATAAATTATTATGTCTACTCTAAGCTATTCTGTAGTTACTTCTGTAGAGATTTAGTAACTGCTATACTGTAAATAATTCACAATGATTTGGTAGTTGATTCAGTTTTTGCTACATATGATTCAGTACCTATTATACATGATTTGGTCTACTATACATTCAGTACCCACTATAAATAAGATTCAGTCTACTATGAACTATTTGTGCTACTGTAATATATTAAGAATGTGCTATATATGATTCAGTACCTACTATAAATTATTTATCACGCTCATCATTTTGAATATAACTCTTAAACATGATTCAGAAACACTAAATGATTCAGAAGTTGCCTCCCAAAATTTTCGGACGGCGACTAATATGGACGTAATTTAGTGGATATTTAGACGCAGTACGGACGTATTTTAGTGGATATTTGGACGGCACGTACAGGTGGACGTCGACGTCCATAAAAATATTTTTTTGGCGTCCATCGCTTTTCCACACTTTCCAAGATGCCAGCCAAGAGGAAGGGTTCCGCTAAGACCTTCTCCCCGTTGATGCTCACACTAGTGTTTGTTACATTTAATTTAATGCCATGTTAGTGGCCTAATTGTCTTAAACTGCAAATAAGATTTTTATCTTCCTGCACAGTTGTGCATCAGGGACTCCCACTCCTTTTTCTGTTCTTGTTAGTGCCAGATTTAGCTTTTTTCCTACTTTCTGAAGTTAGTAGTCAGTAGTTAACAGCATGGTAAGATGTTTTAAATTTATTTGCAATATCTCACATGGAACATTTCTAGCTTTACACAAAATAGACTTACTTGTTGCTAGGTTGTTTCTTTCTGGCCATTTTGAACCTGTAAACAAGTAAAAAATTGTGTTTTTCTTCGGAAAAGAGGGGAAATTTGCTAGTGATCCCAAACTTTTGAGAAGCATTGTGTATGTGACAAATATTTCGTCGACGTCCATAAAAATATTTTTTTGGCGTCCATCGCTTTTCCACACTTTCCAAGATGCCAGCCAAGAGGAAGGGTTCCGCTAAGACGGCTGCCGCCAAGCGATTTTCCGAGGAGGCAGTTCCAGCTCCCAGTTCCAGTTTCAGTTCTCAGTTCTATGTTCTGCTGCTGCACCATCACTGCAAGGAATCTGTGGTCCATGGTTGTGTAGAAGAGAATAGATGTGCTCTCTCTTGTAGCTCAAGAAGAAATGATGATTCACTAGAAAAAACAACCATATATAGTTGGAAGTCGACGTCCAAAAAGTGGAAGTCGACGTACAAATTTGGAAGTCGGCGTCCAACTTCAATTTAGACGGAATATGGACGTAATTTGTACGCAGTGCGTCTATATTTTGGACGCAGTGTTTTCTGATAAATTTGGACGTACTTTAGTGGATATTTAGACGCAATCGCAGTGGGACAGGGCCTTTAGTAATTGGTTGTGTGAAGGCGAAGTTTTACTCAGAGAGAACCGGGGTTGTGTAATATCCATTTGTGTGCATCCTTTTCACTCTAGGCATGCATATATAATCGTAAGATCAATAACCGCATGTGCGTGTGTGTTTATGTGTGTGTGTGTGTGTGTGTGTGTGTGTGTGTGTGTGTGTGTGTGTGTGTGTTTGTGTGTGTGTGAAATTAGCACTACTGAGGGGGTGAGAGTTCTGGTTTACACCCCGGACTCGGGCCCCGGTCTCCGGAGCAGAAGCTGATTTAAAGATTAACTGGAAGAGCTGTGGTTTTTCAGGAAGTCCCACTTGAGAAGATATTAAAGATGTTTAAGAGGGATTAAACTTCTACTACCAACTGCTCCTTAAATCCCTCTCTTCTGGTAAAAGAGAGAGAGAGAGAGAAAGAGAGAGAGAGAAAAGACAAGCAGAAAAACAGAAAGTTTGTGTGTGTGAAATAGAGGGAGGGACTGATAGAGAGACAGAAAGGGACCAAGAGAGAGACATAAAGAGAGAGAGGGATAGAGAGAGAGACAGAAAGAGAGACAGGGATAGAGAAAGAGGGATAAAGAGAGACATAGAGAATAAGAGGGGTAAAGAGAGACATAGAGACTAAGAGGGATAGAGAGAAACAGAAAGAGAGAGAGGCTTAGAGAGACACAAAAAGCAAGAGTGATAAAGAGACAAAAAGAGAGAGAGGGATAGAGAGACAGAAAAAGAGGGAGGAATAGGGAGACACAACGAGAGAGAGGGATAGAGAAACAGAAAGAGAGAGGAATAGAGAGACACAAAATGAGATTAATAGAGAGGGATAGAAAGAGAGAAAGAGAGAGACAGTGATAGAGGGACAGAAAGAAAGATAGGGGCAGAGAGAGAAATAGAGAGAGACAGAAAGAGTGAGAGGGATAGAGAGAGACAAGGAGAGAGGGATCAAGAGAGACAGAAAGAGGGAGAGGGATCAAGAGAGAAAAAGAGGGATAAAGAGAGACAGAAAGAGAGAGACACTGAGAGAGTGATAGAGATACTCAAAAAGGACGAGGGATAGAGAGAGACAGAAAGAGAGAGAGAGGGATAGAGAGAGACAGAAATAAAGAGAGGGATAGAGAGACAGAAATAGAGAGAGGGATAGAGAGACAGAAAAAGAGGGATATAGAGAGACACAAAAAGAGAGAGAGAGGGAAAGAGACACAGAAAGAGAAAGAGAGAGAGAAAGGGATAGAAAAAGACCGAAATAGAGAGAGGGATAGAGAGACAGAAAAAGAGGGATAGAGAGAGACAAAAAGAGAGAGGGGGATAGAGAGACACAGAAAGAGAGACAGACAGAAAGAGGGATGGAGAGAGAGGTACAGAAAGAGAGAGGGATAGAGAGACACAAAGAGATAGAGAGAGGAATAGAGAAACAGAAAGAGAGAGGGATAGAGAGACAAAATTAGATAAATAGAGAGGTATGGAGAGAGAGAAATAAAGTGAGAGAGGGATGGAGAGAGTCAGAAAGAGAGAGACCGAAGGAAAGAGACATAGACTATTTCAAAGAGAGAAATAGTGTGTGTGTGTGAAAGAAAGGGATGGATAAAGACATAGAGAGAGAGAAAGAGTATGTATATAAGTGTGTGAAGTATATGGATAGAGAAAAAGAGAGAGGTATAGAGAGAGACAGATGAATAGAGAGAAAGAGGGATAGAATAACACTGTAACAGTAATTAGCGTTTCTTAGTTTAAGAATAGAATTAAACTGAGATTTCCTTTTAAGTTATAATGAGGAACAAATTCAGTAAAACTTGAAATAAAAGGACATATTTCTCCCCGTCCCCTCCTCCTGTCCCCCTCCCTCAAACACATCTTCTCTTTTTTACGCCTCTCCGCGACTTCTCGAACTTTGATCATGTGATAAATCCCATGAATGTAATTATGTCGTCCATATATAATTCACAGCGCAGGATATCTAATAAGCAGATAGCGATTTTTTTTACTTCCTGTCTTCACTAGCTCATTCCTTTTGATCATGCCTTCATTTTCATTACTCTACACGTGTCACAGTCTTCTTTCAGGTCCTGGACAGAACCGATGCTGCTCTTCAGATCTGCACAGTATGAATCATTCAGAGAAGGCAGTGTTTTTTATCTGAAACGGACACATTTCAGACCCACTGTGCTGAAGATCCTCAGTGGAGTGGGAGGTCCTGTCCCTCAGTCCACACATGTCCACACGTTTTATACTAATCTTAATTATTCAATAACTGTAATAACCGATTCAGTATGAACTATAAATGATTCAGCACATGCTATATATGATTCAGTAACTGCTATAAATGATTGATTTTATGATTTATTATTTAGTATCTACTAAAAATGATTCAGTAACCACTAGAAATGTTTAATATGCTACTTTATGATTCAATACCAACTATAAATAATTTAAAATCTAAGATAAATGCATCAATAACTGCAGCTAAACAATTCAGCCTACTGTTATACCTAGATGATTCATTCTTGTACAAGTGATTCAGTACTTTTAGAATGCTTTAGTCTACTATAAATGAGTCTGTCTCTTTTAGAAATGATTCAGTAACTGAAACATAGGATTCAATACTAACTACTACTAAATAATTCATAATCTACAATAAATGATTCACTGATTCAGTATACAAATTTGAATGAATCAGTTTACTATGAATGATTCACCACTACAGTATGATTCTGTGTAGATAAAATGAATCTGTACCTAAACTGATTCAATATCTACTATAAGTGATTTAGTAGTTTTATATATATATATATATATATATATATATATATATATATATATATATATATATATATATATATTGTATATACTATAAATGATGCACTAACTTCAGTAAATTAGTCAATTTTAATAAATGATTCAGTCTATTATAAACAATCCAGTCTACTGTACATGATTCTGTTTACTATTAATGATTCAGTTTCAGTAAATGAGTCAGTATCTACTATAAATGAGTCAACTTTAAAAATTGATTCAGTTTATTATGAACAATCTAGTCTATTGTAAATTATTCTGTTTACTGTAAATGAGTCGGTATCTACAGTAAATGATTTACAATCTGCTATAAATTAGTCAACTTTGATAAATGATTCACTCTTTTATGAACAATCCAGTCTACTATAAATGATTCTGTTTACCATAAATGATTCAGTACATACAATACATCAATAGATAATTCAGTCACAAATGAAAATGATTCTGTATCAAGTATATTTCAGTAACTGCTGTTCTGGAGCTGCAGGACCTCCTCCATTCTTTAAGGTCTGTTTAAATGAGGCTCGGCTCGACCTATTGCAACAACTCTAATGCATCAGCTTTAGTTATATGAGTTTCACTCCCTCTGGTTTTGTGCTGATTGTCTGTGGGAGATTTACCCTCAGTAATGTGACATCTATCACCACATTACTGCCAATAAAACACTGCCAACAACCAATCACAACCTCAGCATCCAATCAGAGGTGTTAATGAGTTACTGCACAAGACATATTGCGAATAACAGAGAACTAAATGAAATGTTGATATGTTAACTCCACAGCAAATACACACTTTACCTTTGAAAGTGATATAAGAGGGTATTTGAGTGATGTAGAGCAGGGGCCTCTGGGGCCCTAAGCAAGATTCTGATAAGGGACCCTATTAACTGAACTCTGTGAGCCAAAATATGAATATTTTAACAGCTTAATAATAAGAGAATTTAAGAATTTAAGGTGGAATAACTATTAAATGTATATATATTATAGTTATCCACCTTAAATTCTTAAATTCTCTTATATCAAATAGCTGCCAAATACATATTCTACTTGTAGCACTTAAGGTGGATTAGAAGAAAAATAAGCCAGCTTGTACATTTGTGCCACCTTAAATTGTGCAGCAGTTAAGTCCAGGCACCTGTAACTGCTTCACTGTTTAAGGTGGAACTACATAAAACTTCTAATCTAATAGTGTGATTAATGTGATTTAATGTGATTGTGTGACTAAAGCGGCAGATTTTAAGGTGGAACCTGTGATTGCATAAATATAGTGGCAGCTTTTAAGGTGGAATTACTGTGATTGTGTGACTATATTTGTAGCTTTTAAGGTGGAACCTGTGTGATTTCATAATATAGTGGCAGCTTTTAAGATGGAATTACCATGATTACAAAAAATGGGCAGCTTTTAAGGGGGAACTAGTGTCATTGTGTGAATATACTGGTAGCTTTTAAGGTGGAACTAGCATGATTGTGTGAATACATAATAGTAGCTTTTAAGATGGACTTACCATAATTACAAGAAAAAAGGGGCAGCTTTTAAGGTGGAAATACTGTGATTGTGTGAATATACTGGTAGCTTTTAAGGTGGAACTAGCATGATTGTGTGAATACATAATAGTAGCTTTTAAGATGGACTTACCTTAATTACAAGAAAAAAGGGGCAGCTTTTAAGGTGGAACTAGCATGATTGTGTGAATACAGTGACAGCTTTTAAGATTGACTTACCATAATTACACTTTATTTAATTTTATTTGTGTGAATAAAGTGCTATAATTAACTTTAGCATTAATCTAGCATTAATTGGCTTCCTGTGAATACCCAAAAAAATCCTACGTCGCCACACACTTTTACTTCTTTAGTGCTTCTTTGGAATGTCTCAAAAATTCTATATTTTTTCAGGCTGTAGTGAGGTTTATTAAACTGTAATGCTGCACTTTTTGACTTTAATCTTTAGTTTTTTACTGATAGTAAAGTTTGCATGATGCTGTGGATATAATTATCTGACTCCTCCTATTAAATCAGAAATATCATATAAGGTGTTCAATTTTTATAAAAGGTTGTTTCATACGTTTCTGGTGCTCGTTTAAGAAAAAGTACATCAAATAAACAGTAAAGGAAAAGGATTCAGTCTGTAAATGTGCGAACCTTAATGGAAGCTTTACTTTTGAAGATTTCTCTAACACTGGTCTCAGCCTTATAATCCCTTAGCAAGCTCACCATTACTAAAAAAAAAAAAAAAAATTATCAGAAGCTACTTTCAAACTCCCCCCCTCCTCCTTTTTCTTTCTTCTTCTTTCTGTTGTTGGCTCCCAGACTTTGCTTTTCATGTTTGTGAGCGTTTCTGTGAGCTGCAGTCAGCATTGTTAGTGAAGAACTATTTCACCTCTGTGAAAAACAGAGGAAAAAGAGGTAAAAAATAATCAGGGTTTTCAAGCGTATGAATATAATAAATCAGTTGCTCCGTTGTCTGATCTGATTGGTCATATTGCTACAAAGTATATTGAGTAAATTTGGCTTAAAAACTCAAAATATATTAAAGCAGTAGTAAAGTAAATTAAATGAAAGTCATAAGTCATCAGTTTACTACAGAACGCAAGAGTTCGTATTTTACTTTTTTTTAATTAGCTCCTCTTGTTTATATGATCAGTTTTTAACATCTCTGCTGGATTTTCTCAGTCAGTTTTATGAGGTAGAGTCACCTGGAATTCAGGCTTTCAGTTAACAGCTGTGCTGAACTTATCAAGAGTTAATTACTTGAATTTCTTGTCTCTTAATAAAGTGTTTGAGAGCATCAGTTAAAGTAAAGTAGTGAAGAGGTAGAGTTAGAGGTATACAGTGAATAGTGAATATTTAAGTAATGTTCGAATCCAGATTATGAGAAGCAAAAACTACTCGACTAAGTAAATAATTAAAATACTTTAGAAAATCAATCTGAAAAACCTCATGAACTTTGAAAGTATCCTCAAGTGCAGTCACCTCAATGACCATCAAAAATGTTACTATGATGAAACTGGCTCTCATCAGGACTGTCGTGTTTGTGGAAGTTTCCGATGTGTTTTCTTAAGTTTGTTTGTTTATTTTGCTCCTTTGTTTGATCTTGCTAGTCCGTTTTTTTTTTTGGTTTATTTAGTTTTATTGTTTGTTCTTTGATTTTGATATGTCCAAAAATGAACTTGATTTGTAGTTGCATCCTGATTCCAACGTGTTACAGTCTTTATACTTAGCTTAAAGAGGTAAAGCTTAAATTGTCACACAAACTATTACAATAATTAACCCTGTGAACCCCACTGACAGAAACTGCGTCAAAAAGCATATATTGTTTGTACATCTTAATTACTCAGGAATGTATCAATGCACCAACATAATTCATACATCCTTTTGTTTCAAAAAAAAAATAATAACCCTGACCTCACGCTGAACTGAAGTGTTTTTGAGAAATCTAGAGGTGGGAATATCAAGAAGAATAAATAGTATTATGTTACAGTATTAATAAGCCATGTAATAAACTACCATCAAAATCCTTATACTTTCAACTAATAAACACTCTGATCTAACTGTTACTGAAAAGAAAACTCCTGTGTGAACTGATCTGGAGTCTGAACATTCAAAAATATAAAAAAAAACAGGCGCTGGGTAAAATTCTCATTAAAACATGATCAATTCATGAAGATTTACAAATTCTGGAAGCATTTACATCTCAAATGATGATATTTTTGAGCAGATTAATGTCTTCTGGTATAAAGAAATATAATACTGTGGCTGTCTATTATTATTACATAACTGTGTAATAACAAGTGAAAGAGGAACTGACAAAAATGGAGGAAAAACACACCAAAATAGGCTGGCGTTAAAAGGGTTAAAATAATTTAGAAAATTTAAACGTATGTTTGAAACAGAACAAGAACAGTCACCATCAACAATTTATGTCTGCAACTTGATGACAACCATGTTTTATCAAATGCCAATTTTTTACATTTTCCATCCATGCGCGCAGGAATGAATGAATGAATAAATGAATGAACGAATGAATGAAGAAAGGAGAAAACCTATATATCAGACCCACAGCGGAGCCTCATCCTCTCAGTGTAAGAGAGGAGTGTACGGGATGGTAGGAGCGAGTGATGTGATGGAGGAGAGGAGCGAGGCAAATGATGAGAGACCTCAGCTGGAGCAAAAGTTCACTCAGCCTCTGCCCCCTGCAACCGACCCTCTCCACCATATATACAGTATATTACCCACCATATATCTCATCCCTCTTTCACCACCATATATACAGTATATTACCCACCATATATACCACCCACCATATATCTCATTCGTCCGTCACCACCATATACACAGTATATTACCCTATATACATATATATATATATATATATATATATATATATATACATATATATATATATATATGTATATATATATATATATATATATATATATATATATATATATATATATATATATATATGTATATATATATATATACTGTATATATATATATATATATATACATATATACATATATATCATCTCTCTCTTACCACCATATATACCACCCAACATATATCTCATCCCTCTCTCACCACCATATATACCACACACCATATATCTCATCCCTCTCTCACCACTATATATACTACCCATTATATATCTTATCCCTCTCTCACCACCATATATACAGTATATTACCCACCATATATATTACTGACCATACATCTTATCCCTCTCTCACCACCATATATACAGTATATTACCCACCATATATACTACTGACCATATATCTTATCCCTCTCTCACCACCATATATACCACCCACCATATATCTCATTCCTCTCTCACCACCATATATACCACCCACCATATATCTTCCCCCTCTCTCTCCATCATATACAGTATACCACCCACCATATATCTCATCCCATTCTCTCTCTCACAGCTTTATCTCATCCCTCTCTCACCACCATATATACCACCCACCGTATATCTCATTCCTCTCTCACCACCATATATACCACCCAACATATGTCATTTCTCTCTCACCATCATTTATCTCATCCCTCTCTTACCACCATATATACCACCCACCATATATCTCATCCCTCTCTCACCACCATATATATCACCCACCATATATCTAATCCCTCTCTCATCACTATATATACCACCCACCATATATCCCATCCCTCTCTCACCACCATGTATCTCATTCCTCTCTCACCACCATATATCTCATCCCTCTCTCTCTCTTTTTCTCTCTCTCACAACCACACAAACATGGACCTTCCTCTCCTTACCCTCCATCCCAGCATGGGCATCCACCTCTCTCTCGTTCATAAAGAGATAATTAACACTGTGTGATTAATTGCGATGGCGAGAGGACGGATCCGCAAGGTCTTCCCAAAGACTTAATTCCGATCCAGGTTTAGCTGGAGACCCGACGCATGTGCTTTCCTCTGGGGGCGGAGTGAAAAAGCCTGCTGGTAATTAAGAGACTTTGAGACATTAGGTGCTACAGGCGAGTGAGTGAACGCGGTAAATGTACTGTACCATTCCGGCGGAGGACAGACGCTTTAACTCACCCTAATTAATAAAAGCACAGTTGCAGCTCTGCTGTTTTCAGAGTCGCTGTTCGAGTTTGGTTTAGGAAGGTAAAACACGTCCAGGTACTCTGCTGAGGTAAGTTCATATACTGCTGACTCTAACTCATATCCTGTCTGACTGAATGGAAACATGTGGGGTAATTAAGGTAAAATGGGACACATCCTAAATTTCTTCTAGTGTTTTCTTGACTTTTCCCTGAGGTCTGCGTTTATATCTCAGCAGTGTCTGGAGTCTGTTTTCCCCAGAAACTGTCCTCAATCCTTAACTCTCCCATTATATTTGTGGTCAATTTGACTCTATTTTGTGTTTAAAGTCTCTAAAAAATGGTCGACATTAGTTTTATGATTCATATTTATTGTCTTTTCTTAATTTGAAGAAAACAAAACGTACAAAATAAAATGTTTTAAGGTCTTTTTTCTGTCCCTAGAAAATTACATGTATAAATGCACACAAAATAAAAGAACTTTAAAATACATTTTATTATTAAGCACAGTGTCTTGTACATTGACCTAATTGTAAAAGTAAGATATGTAATTAAAAACATTAATAAAAACCATTTAGAACACTGAAAAATAGAGTTTATTTTCTGCCCCCCACTCTCTAACTATACACTTTGACATAGAATATAATTATTAAAATAAAAATAATGCATTGTAGTATGAACTTAAATCCCAGCTTTGCCTTGAATATATATTTTTCATAATTAATCAATAATATTTAAGTTCAAATACACATTTTAATTTTAGTGTCCCTGGGTTTCACTCAGTCCTGTTACCTTAACACATTATCCTGGACATCTGAAACATCTGGAACATACTACAACAGATAGTCACATCTACAACAGGAAGGGACATCATCAGCTGGTTCTGGTTCTAAAGATCATGGGAAGACCAATACTAAGTTCCCCCATTAGTTTTTTTTTTCTGTATATTTGATCTTGTTGTATCGATGACTGATAAACTTAATCTCAACACTCAGTCCTGTTACCTAAATTAATTTTTAAATTAAAATAATATTTTGGGGAAAATCACTAGAATGTGCTCAGTGTTCTCATGCTGTTAGCATGGCCGCCATTTAGCTATTTTCCATGTTTTTGCTAATTCTGTGCTAAAAACTCATACTCAATACTCAAAACATAAAAAGTAACAGGAGTGAGTTTCATGAACAGGAATGAGTGCCAGTAACAGAAGTGTTTTTCTTCGTCGTAGATATCAATTATTTGAACATGCAGTCAATAACCATTTATTTAGAATAAAGACTTTCTTGAGAGAAAATGAAAGTAATTAGAAGACTTGCTTTTTTTAAACATGCTTTTTAAATGTCACATGAGTTTTGTAACCATCTTTAGATTAGAAACCTTGTAAAAAATGATGTAAAGCTGCCTGAGTTTGACCAGTACATGTTTTGAATAGTTAAATATATGTGTTATCAAATTCAGAGTTGAAATTTGGAAGAATTACAGAAAGCAAATGGCAACCATTCAGTGAAAAGAAAAAGAAAAAAAATAATAATATATATATATATATATAGTATTTTTTATTTTTTAACCTAAATGCTAAATCAGGTCAGGAGACATGCATGAACTCTACAGACTGGATGAACTGGAAGGAAATTGTATGTTTTGAATCTTTAATAGGTTTAAAATGTGTGTATCATTTTTGAAAAAGCGATAAAAATGATAATATATACAATAATTTACTGTGGGTGTGTGGCGCATGGTAAGAAACAATGGGTGCAGTGTTGTTCAGATATCATATAAACGGTTGAATTCGCAGTGACACACACTCTAAAATAGCGGCTTTGTTGAACACATCATAAATTCATGCGTCTCCACATAAAAGACCGTCGTCTGTAATCTAATATTCAGAGGCTCGCGCTTTTCCTACGCACCAACTCAAAATTGCAGCGTTTTAAAAACACAAAACCCTTTATTTCCTTTGTGTTTCTGAGCTGTAAAACAGCCTCGGCTGGTCTCTGTGATGCTCACACTCCATATCTGTCTGTGTGAGTTCATCTTTCTGTACCGTTAAACTAATTCACTCTGAAAACCTACATCTAAACCCCATCAGAGCAGCACTCAACCCAGCGGCCTTCAGAGAGCTGTTTCCTGCCCAGGATTAGATACAGATTAAGATTTAAATTAAGTCCAAACTGAGGTTAACCCTAGTTTTGCATAACACAGAATTTTACATGGAGATGTAAAATTGAAAGGTTTCTATTGAAAGATAAATTTAATCTAGGACTAGGGTTAATTCCTGTGCAAGAAACTGAACCATTATGTTTATGTGGAGATTAAGATTAGGTTTAGGTGGGGAGTAAGTGTAGGTTAAGATTAAGGTTAGTTTGAAGTATAGATTACATTGTAGACTAAAGTTGGTTTAAGATTAGGTCAGGTTTAGGTGTAGATTAAAGTGGAAATTAAACTGTATATTAAGGTGTAGTTTAAGGTTAGGTTTAGGCGGGGTTTAAGGTGTAGGTTAAGATTGGTTCAGGTATAGTTATGGTTAAAGTCTAGATTTAGATTAAGATTATGTTTAAGTAGAGATTAAATTGTAGGTTATGGTTTCTTTAAAATTAGATTATGTTTTAAGTGTAGAATAAGTTTGGGTTAATGGTGTAGATTAAGGCATAGGTTTTAGGTGTCAGGCAAGTCGTAGATTAAGGTTAGGTTTAGTGTAAATTAAGATTAGATAAGGGGTAGATTAAGATTATGTTTAGAAGTCAAATAAGGTGTAAAAGTGTTTAAAATCAGGTTAAGGTAAAAATGTAGGTTAAAATCAGGTTAAACTGTAGATTAGGGAGTAGTTTAATGTGTAGACTAATATTAAAGGATAAGGTTAGTTCAGGATTACAGTAGGTTTTGGTTTAAGTGCAAATTAAAGTGTAGATTAAAATCAGGTTAAATTCTAGATATGAGTGTAGGTTTAGGCCATAGATTAATGTTAGGTTTAGTGTAAATTAAGATTAGATGGAGTTAGAATCCGATTATGTTTAGGTGTCAAATTTAGGTTAAATAAAATGTAGGTTAAACTCAGGTTTAGGTATAGATTCAAATGTAGGTTAAAATCAGGTTTAGGTGTAGATTAAAATGTAGGTTATGGTTAGTTTGGGATCAGGTTTTGGTTTAGGTGTAAATTAAAGTGTGGGATAAGATTGGGTTAAGGTGTAGAATAGGGTGTAGGTTTAGGTGTCGATTAGGCCATAGCTTAGGGTTGGGTTTCATTGTAAATAAAGATTAGATTAAGATTAGTTTTAGGTTTAGATTACATTGTAGATTAAGGTTTGTTTAAGATTAGGTTTTGGTTTAGGTGTAAATTAAAGTGAAGATAGAGGTCAGGTTTAGGTGTAGCTTAAACTGTAGATTAAGGTGTAGATTAAATTTATGTTTAGGTGCCAAATAAAGGTTGAATAAAATATAGGTTAGAATCAGGTTTATGTGTAAATTAAAGTGTATGTTAACATTGGGTTAAGGTGTAGATTAAGGTTGGTTTAGGATTAAGTGGTGTAAGTTTAAGTGAAGGTTGACGTCAGGTTTAGGTGTAGCCTAGATTAAAGTGGAAATTAAACTGTAGATTAAGGTGTAGATTAAGATTATGTTTAGGTGTCAAATAAAGGTTTAATAAAATGTAGGTTAAAATCAGGTTTAAGTGTAAATTTAAGTGTATGTTAAGATTGGGTTAAGGTGGAGATTAAGGTTGGTTTAGGATTAGCTTTTGGTTTAGGTGTAAGTTAAAGTAAAGGTTGAGGGCAGGTTTAGGTGTAGCCTAGATTAAAGTGGAAAACAAATTGAAGATTAAGGTGAAGATTAAGATTATGTTTAGGTGCCAAATAAAGGTTTAATAAAATGTAGGTTAGAATCGGGTTTATGTGTAAATTAAAGTGTATGTTAACATTGGGTTAAGTTGTAGATTAAGGTTGGTTTAAGATTAGGTTTTGGTTTAGGTGTAAGTTAAAGTAAAGGTTGAGGTCAGGTTTAGGTGTAGCCTAGATTAAAGTGGAAATTAAACTGTAGATTAAGGTGTAAATTAAGATTGATTTGAGGGATGGTTATGGTTAAGGTGTAGATTTAATTGTAAATGATGGTTAGTTTAAGATTATGTTTTAATTTAGGTGTAAATTAAAGTGTAGATTAAGGTGTAGATTAAGGTTAGATTAGGGTTAGGTTAGGATGAGTTTTTTTTGTGTAGATTTAGCCATAGATTCATGTTTGTTCTTAGTGTAAATTAAGGTGGAATGTTGCAGCGTTTTAAAAACACAACACCCTTTGTTTCCTTTATTTCCTTTGTGTTTCTGAGCTGTAAAACAGCCTCGGCTGGTCTCTGTGATGCTCACACTCCATATCTGTCTGTGTGAGTTCATCTTTCTGTACTGTTAAACTAATTCACTCTGAAAACCTACATCTAAACCCCATCAGAGCAGCACTCAACCCAGCGGCCTTCAGCGGCCGGCCACTTCCTGCCCAGACAGCTCGGTTACCCCCGCTCCCCAGCGCCGCTAACGTACCGCCAGCCGTCTCCGTGATCCGGGAAGCACATAAAGCTGACGTTTCTTCATGAAATCTTAACGCAAATGCGCCGCGGCTCGCAGAGACATGTCCCTGTCTGCTAGATGAAGAAGGCGCTGTCTGGAGAGCGTAGCTTAGCTCTGCTTGACCTGCAGTTTGAACTTTTAAAACTGTGAGAAAAGGATGTAAAACGCGCAGCTTAAAACTGTCTGAGCGCAGAACATGAGACTAAAACGAGGTCCTGGAAGCTTCAGACGAGGAGACTGACTCTGAAACAGAAAGAGGAGATGGGTTGTAGTTGTAGAGAGGATGTAGGATGTGTTAGATGTCAGAGTCCAGATCATCCACTCATACTCCTCTTGTATTTATAAGAAGAGTCGTCTTGTTCTCTGGTGGCAGATCTGTAGTTTTTCACTCGCCGGTAAATTCACACACTGTTCAAGCTGCAGTAAAATGGTGTTTTTACCCTTTTTACTCACTTAAAGAAGAACTATGGTGTAAAAAGGACTTTTGTTGAAGTAAAACAGTATAAAAAGTACTTACCTTTGATGAATAACACACCTCCGCTCTCCCACAGCGTCAGAGATCCAGAAAGTTTAACAGATTGTCCAAAACACCCTTCAGACTGGGTGATACGGAGCATAATTTACTCTGATAAATCACTTTTTACATTGTTATCCAGCTCAAAGTAGCTTCACACCTCCTTGCTAGAATCCAGAGAGGAGAGCCCTGACATTTAAAACGAGGTATTAATAACTTAAAAAAGTGCAAGTTATAGAAGAATAATGCTAGCTTTAGCTTCAGCTCCGAGCGCAGCCATCACTGTACTGATAATGACACACAGTAGACATATGACACAATATCTGTCTCATTTGCAGTCCATGCAATTCCATGATAGCAGCTAATACTGAAATTATCCAGCATGTTCGCCGTTTTACGACTAACCAATGCAATGGTCAGGCAGCCATGGCCCGCCCCATAGTGAAAATCATGGATCTAATTGGTTAGATTGTCCTACGACTTTGCTAATAGCATTACTCATTACTACACCCTTCAAAAAATCAGGAGAAGGGTCACGCAGACACAAGGGGGCAGAAGCTGTTTTAAAGAGCTTTGATTGGTTAAAACCGCTGTCAGTCAGATAAGAGTCCTGTAGCAACTGAAAAATGTAGAGTAATGCTTTAAATTAGTTGCTGTTTTTTTTATTTTAGTTAATTTATGAAATATTTGCTTACTCTTATAATAGTTATAAGAAAAATTTCCTGATTAAATATTATGTAATGATTTACATGCACATATTGTCACCCCTTCTCTGATGTGTATATATGTAGACTCCGTGTAGCATAGCAGCCGGCGCAAGGGGGCAGGCTATACAGAGTCTATGTATATATATATATATATATATATATATATATATATATATATATATATATATATATATACATATATATATATATATATATATATATGTATATATATATATATATATATATATATATATATGTCTATGCAATAATCAGTACAGTGATGGCGGCACTCGGAGCTGTGTTTCTTTAATAAGCTTCTTGTGCACTTTTTAAGTTATTAATGCCTTGTTTTAGGGTTATTCTTATTAATAATTCAGGTCTGAAAGGGTCAACTCACATTTGATTTATTTTTACAAGTTATTTAAAAAAAAAAAAAAAAAGTTTACGAATAGAGTTTACAAAATATCAGCATAATCTGAAATCTGATCTTTTCAGTGGAGAAGCTGAATCTGACGAGGCGTCGGGCGTCTATAACGAGACAATGATTCCAAACAAACCTGAAAATCCCCTCTGAAGCTCTTGAGGAACAGCAGGCTGGAGCTCTCAGACTGATCTATCCAGCCTACCGACTGTAGCGTCTCTGAAAATCTGTGGGTAGATCTTAAACATGCTGCGCCTGCAAGAAGCAACAATATCACAGAAATAGCAGCTTTCTGCAGGAAGAGTGGGTGAAGATTCCTAAAACATGAATAGAAGGACTCTGGCTGCTGCAGGAAGTGTTTACGAGCTGAGAGCCGAGTGTTAGCTTTATTTTTTTTTCATCAAATATGAAGTAACTGTGCACTGAGTGTCAATTCACCAGGGAAAACACATTTATCTCAGTCATAGAGCCGAGATAAATAGCTGAGACGCAGTGATGCACACAGTCTGACAGGGTTAACAGTAGTGACGGAGAGAAACAACCAGAACTGCCCTTAACCACATGTTTATATACAGTATGTCAGCTATACAAAAAAATAAGAGAGCACTTAAAAATGATGAGTTTCTTTGATTTTACCAAATTGAAAACGTCTGGAATATAATCAAGAGGAAGATGGATGATCACAAGCCATCAAACCAAACTGAACTGCTTGAATTTCGAAAGTAAAGTTATCCAAAATCAGTGTGTAAGACTGGTGGAGGAGAACATGATGCCAAGATGCATGATTTTAAAATGTGGTTAAAAACCAACCAGGATTATTCCACCAAATATTTCTGATTATGAGAACTCTTAAAACTTTATGAATATGAACTTGTTTTCTTTGCATTATTTGAGGTCTGAAAGTTCTGAATCTTTGTTTGTTATTTCAGCCATTTCTCATAATATTGCAAATTAATGCTCTTAATGACAATATTTTCATTTGTAATTCGGGAGAAAAGTTGCCTTTTCTTTATTAAGGTGGTCCAACCAAATATACTAGTATGTGACTTTCAATATAATATCAAATTGTGACCCTGTGCATTGTGATTTGTGATTTTATTGCCATGTTGTTGTTGTTTTTTTTTTTTTGCCAAACTCTGCCCTACATTTGAACACATGCAGTGTGAAAATGTCTCAAAATATTTGATTATGTTTCTTCTGCTGCGTGTTCAACCCTTACTTAAAGAGCAACTAAACCCTAAACCATATATTTTTTCCAATAATAATAGCTGATATGTGTTTTTTTTAAGTAATGAAACATAGCAGTCCTGCTTAAAATTACTATAAACATTTCCTAACCTTTAAAAAACACTCTTATTATGGTCATTTCTGCTTCTGCAGCCCCTCCACAGGTTCAGCTGTGCTATAGGTGAGGATGATTTCCGTGTACTTTGATACGCAGACACATCACAATATGCAGGTCAATCAAATACTAATAACACCCTCTTCCTGCTGACATCCAATCATCTACGTCTCACTGCTGTCAGAAGGCCAATCGAAGGCTCTCCTTCCTGCCTCGTCTCTAAACCCATACATCACCCAGTGCCCCAGCTACGGGGCTGCAGAGAGTGAAGTTTAAGGGTTAACTTTATCCAGCACTCAGTGCTGTATCTTTACAACTAGGGTTCTATTTCTGAAAACATTTTGTTGTCCTTTGAGTTTTAGAGCTGTAAAATTGACTATGGAGGAAGACAACAGGTAGGCGTTCTCTGCTGCAGTGCTGTTAGCCAATCATGAGCGAGAGATCACTAATCCAGTGATCTAAAGCAGGGCTAAATAGAAACACCTGCAGTTTTTTCTTCACAAAAAACATCTCACAGGGGGCACCGAGTGGTCCAGCAATCTAAAGCGCTGCCACTATGAGCGGAAGGTCGCAGGTTCGAATCCCGCTCATGCAGCTTTGCCATCAAGCTGCCGGCGCTCAGAGGGAGCAAAATTGGCCCTGCCTCCTCCGGGTGGATACAGTAGATGACACTCTCTTCTCACATCACTTCTAAGGTGATGTCCGCAGCACAGGGCAGCTGTGAGCTGATGTATCAGAACCGAGTCGCTGAGCTTTCCTTCGAGCGTTAGCGCTGTGATGATACTTGGCAATGCTACAGACATTTTAAAATTATTTTTAAACAATAGAATGTGACCTTTAAGCATCAATGGAAGGCCTTAATTTTCCCAGGATGCTTTACTCTGTGACGATGTCGATGATGATGATGGTGCTTCTTCTTCTCCAGCGTCAGAGCGGCGTCTGAGCCTCCGGATCTTTCTGCGGAGCGCTGATTGCTTTTCTCGCCTGTGTGTACTTTATTCCCATCGAGAGGCATGGTGGGACAGCGCGGGGTTCTGGGACGGCTGCGGAGAACATAATTGTCATCTGACAATGACAAGCTTTATTTATTTCCTTCAGCTAATTATTATCCCCTTTCTCTCGCTTCATCTCCGCGCCTCGCGCCAAGAGCCCGGCCCAAAACAGACCTCCAGTAACAAGCCATCTGCTGTAGGTTTTTACATTCTCCCTGTTTCTCCTCCTCCCATCTCGCTTTGCCACGGGTAATTCTGCAGCTTGCACGGCTTTCTCAGCCCCTCGCTCTGCTTTATAATAATCCCCCACCAGCACCGGGAGCACAACCACACTGTAAACCCACACGCTGTTCAAACTCTAATGATTTACATAAAATTGGATATTTCTAAACAATACTCGGCTATTTTGAGTTAGTTTGTGAACATTTGTGGGCACAAATACTGTACTATTCAAAATGAGATCTTTGAGTTGAACCAACTTATAATAATAACTGAGTTTAGTCTGTTTTGCCATTAACAGCTTCTTTTCCATTGGCTTCTGTCACAATCTATTTGCATACTGGGTGTGTCCAACAGTTTCTGACTAACCAGAAACTGGGCTACCTTAGACATAAATCAGGTTCCCCTTTAGTTGTAATAACTTGATATTTTAAATTATGCTAACTCAAGTTTTCATTACCCATTACTTAAAAAAAATTGAGCAAATTGGCTGCCTTAAAAAAGTTAAGCAAACTCAAATTATCTGGTCTTACAGTATAACAAAAATAAAAAAGTTAAATCAACTTTCCCTTTACTTGTAATAATTTGATGTTCTAAGTTATGTTAACTCAAATTTTCATTACCCATTACTTAACTTTTTTAAGGCAACCGGTTTCCTCAAGTTTTTAAAGTAAATTCAACTTATCTGGGTTTACAGTGCAGTGTTTTTTCGTTAATTGTAGGCTGCATGTACATGTACAGTTATTTTGTACACTGTAAACCTGGATAAGTTGAATTTACTTAAAAAATTGGAGGAAACCGGTTGCCTTAAAAATGTTAAGTAATGGGTTAAGATAATGTAAGTTAACATAACTTAGAACATCAAGTTATTACAACTAAAGGGGAAGCTGATTTAACTTTTTTTTTTTGGTATATTGTAAAACTGCACTGTAAAACCCGATAAGTTGACTAAACTCTGATTTTTTGTTGTAACCGATTAACTCATACATTTTAAGTTCATGTAATATAAATTTTAAGTACAGTGAACTTAACAAATACATATACATATATATTTAAAATTAATATTTTCCTGAACTTGTATTTAGTCTTCTTTCTTGTTTCATTCAACTATTTTTTTAAATACTCATAGAAAAGTAGATGAAAGAAAACAGTAAAGAATTAAAAGTACTGAGAGCACAGTGAGAACACAGAGTTACTGCAGCTCAGTAAATGATGCTCGTTCTACAGCTACAACACAGAGACCAAGTATTTAATTATAATATGTGATCTACAAGTTTACCTAAGGTAGCCCCGGGGAATCACTACACACTGATGGTGAGTGTCTGGTTAGTCAGAAACTGTTGGACACGCCCAGTATGCAAATAGATTGTGACAGAAGCCAATGGAAAAGAAGCTGTTAATGACAAAACAGACTAAACTCAGTTATTATAAGTTGGTTCAACTCAAAGATCTCAGTTTGAATAGTACAGTATATAGTATATGTGCCCATGAATGTTCAACTAACTCAATAGTATTGTTTAGAAATCTCTTATTTTATGTAAAACAGACTTCATTTATTTGAGTTCAAACAACTTCTAAATGAAAGAAATCAGGAAAATGTATTATTTAAAGTGGTATATTTCATTATTTGTCTGTGGCTCATGACTTTAAATATACTTCTTCTTCTGGCCCCCAACAAAAAAAGTTTGGACACCCCTGAATTAGATATTAGATATTATTGGTATAAACAGCCTGTTTAATTCTGAGGGGCAGAGGGAGGTTGATAATGGTCATGTATCATTACTGATATTGATGAACATATCTGATACATAATGAACTGGTATCAGGGTGAGATCAGTAGAGCCGCTGATGGTGTTGGACGTACTGGAGGTTCAGTCAGAGAGATGATAGGTAAGAAGTTCAGAACGACTTTAGGGATCAGCAGGTTTACAACTTCAAAAAAACCCGGCGAGAAGTTCATGTAGAGTTTGATTCAGCCGTGAATCTAATTGCGATTCATCAGCGCCGTTCGGGAGGGAGGGGCGGTGGATGTTCATTAACACCTCTGGTGCATTTCTCTTTCTCCCGTCGCAGCAGGAGACTGAACGATGCGCCCGTAAAGTTCATCTTTAAGACTGAGCGTAAACATCCCTCTAACACTGTCTCTCTGAGCATGAAACCGCTGGCGGTGGCGAAGCTTCAGAACAGAGAAAAGAAAAGTTAGAGATCACCTCAAGCACCTCGAATGCTCTGAACTCACCTTTTAAAATAGAAAACAAAGAAACAAAGGCTTCAGTGTTTTTAGGGAGTTTTTTTTTTGTTCTAGTTTTGTAGTTATACTATAATACACATAAGAAGTGCACGCTGACTGACAGTCTTAAAACATACCCAGCATGCAAACAAAACAATGCATGTTGACAAGGTCAATTAGAAACTACTGCTGCTTTAGCACCAGCAGCCGGAGTCAGAGAGAGAGAGCACAATTGGCCATGTTCTCCCCATGCTGCGGGGCTGTGGGATCAGTGCAGGTACTGCTGTGGGAATCTTCTTCAGAAGTTGAGAGTCGCATGGATTCCAGTCAATATAATTCTTCAGAACAATGTTGAAAAATCAGTGAGAAAATTGAAGTTAAAGTTGAAGCACTGGGGCTGGATACTCCAACAAGACAACGACCCTAAACACCATAAACACTGCTCAAAATCTACTAAAATACTAAAGCCTTCATGCAGAGGAATGAATGATCTTCTCAGATAATCTTAGTCCCCAGACCTGAATATTACTGAAAATAGAGATGTTCTGTAAAGAAAAATGATCCAAAATACCTTCAACCAGACTCTCATTGGAAGCTACTGTATAGGAAGCATTCAGAGACTTTTATTTTATTTCTGCAAAAATAAGGATCTACTAAATATTGATGGCATTTTTCTGTTGGGGTTCGAACATTTATACAACTTAATAATTATATGATCTATTTAACTGAAATTGTTGATCCGTACAACCAACGATTTATCAATCAATAAATCAATCAATCAACCTTTATTTTGACTTGGAAGTACATTGAGGGCAACCCTCATTTTCAATGTAGCCGAGCATTTACCAACACAGGGATTGAAATGACAGTTAATAAACACATTTAATCACTTTAAATGAAAAGAATATACTAAATAATAACAGTGAATAAAAGGGAAAAAAAGAAAAAAGAGATTAAGGTCAAAACAAGATAAGAAAAAAGCAGTTTAAGCTACAATCAACTTGGAAAAAAAACTGTTGACTCTGTGGCACTTGCAGAGCACAAGCGCAACGGCAGAGAGGCAGAGAGACAGCGAGATACTGAAGAAAAAAATCGGCTCCCAAATAGGATCCTAAACCAGCTCCCATTGTGGAGCCGGTTCCAATCGTTTACTTCAAAGAGCCGGCTCTTAGAACCGGATCCCTCGCGAACGACACGTCAGTAGTGAAGACACTGGAGTGAACAGAACAGCAGCTCAGATACAACCATCTCTCCACTTTACAGCAGTAGAACTGGAGCTTCTGAAATCGGCTCATCTGCAGAGCGATCCTAACAAGCACATAACCGTCTGTTCTCCACCGTCCAATCTCACCCCCCCCACACACACACACACCCCACCCCACCTCTCCTCAGAGGAGGAGTAAATAAAAACCTGGGGATTTATGGAGGAGCGGGGTGCCTACATCATTTCCTGCTGATGGCAGCGTGATTGGACGGTGTTGAGACGGGTGGGTGAGGATGGAGTCGGGGCTGCGGTCACTAACAAATCCAATTTCCACAACAACACGGTGCCAGGGGGCCACCGTTTACACACACACACACACACACACACACACACACACTTACACACTTACACACCAGCGCATACATTTATCATCCAGCTTCCTGCTTATTGTTAAATCAAATAATCAGATATAGGTGTTTGTGCAGATGTGTGCAGATGTGCGCAGGTATATGAGTGTGATCTCACCCACCACGCTGCAGATGTGCCGCTTCTTTGTTAACGAGTACAGCAATAATAGAGATAACTCAGGGACCCCTAATTTAGCAAAATACAGCTCTGAAAAAAAAAATATATATATATATATATATATTGCAGTTTTATTCTATAAACTACAGCCAACATTTCTCCCAAATTCCAAATAAAAATATTGTCATTTAGAGCATTTATTTGCAGAAAATAAGAAATGGCCGAAATAACAAAACAAAAAAAGATGCAGAGCTTTCAGACTTCAAACAACGCAAAAAAAAAAAAAAAACCCAGCTGGGACACAACCGACCTTCAATGTTGAAATGTGTTTGAAATATGACTAAAGTAATGTCTGTTGTTGTTGTTTCTATATTCTAACAACGTTGAATCAACATTTAATGTTCAATGGTTGTGCTAACGTTGTAATTTTAACGTTGAATCAACATTTAATGTCCTCAACCTTCTGCCTTTTGAATCAGCGTTTTACATTTCATCACCATATAATTTCTAAAAACGGTTGGGTGGAGGAATGAAACAGTGTTTTACTTCTACAGTATTTGCAGTAACTGCTTGTTAATTGAACATCATGTTCATGTTCTAATAATTTTACTGTTTTAGTGTTTTGGAGATCAGATTTTCAGTAATCAGATTAGTAGTGGTGTTATATATGGTGGTATAAACTTGCTTTATACTCAGATTTACTGCAGTGACGTAAGTTTATTGGGTACCACTTTAAAATATGACTACCTTTATAAAGGGTTTATAAATGGTTAATTACAATTAGTTTATTAATGGTTACTAATTAGGTTGTAAATGCCTTAAGAAATCATTATAAATCAGTTATAACACATACGTAGAAAGGGCAACAATGACCTGTTGTTTGACAAATAGTGAACCCACAGCCTTCTATATCATTTCCCTTTCTACGTATGTGTTATAACTGATTATTAATGATTTTTAAGGCATTTACAACCTAATTAGTAACTATTAATAAACTGATTGTAAATCATTTATTAACCCTTTATAAAGGTAGTCTTATTTTGAAGTGGTACCGTTTATTGTTAACACTTTGTTAACCATAGGATTTTCTAATCTTAGTGAGCCATGGTTTATTAAAGGTTATTAAATCAACGTTGATTCAACCATAACATCTACGTTGATCAACATTGATTCTACGTTTATTCAACATTAAAATACCAGTTGGGAAGTTCATAATAATAAAGTTTTAAGAGTTCAGAAATAATCAATATTTGTTTGAATAACCCTGTTTTTTATTTACAGTTTTCAATGCATCTTGGCATCATGTTCTCCTCCACCAGTCTTACACACTGCTTTTGGATAACTTTATGCTGCTTTACTCCTGGTGCAAAAATTCAAGCAGTTCAGTTTGGTGGTTTGATGGCTTGTGATCATCCATCTTCCTCTTGATTATATTTCAGAGGTTTTCAATTTGGTAAAATCAAAGAAACCCATCATCAAAGGGGAAGTTTAGCTTTGGTCCACACTAGCATCTTTGGAAACTAGCATCGAGACCACGGTCGAGAGCCAGTAACCAGGACAAAGAAACACAGTCTTCATTTTATTGCTGGAACTTACGCCAAAATAACCAGAGGCTAGTGAGCTAACAGGCTAAAACTAGCCCTCGGGCTTAACACACAACACATCTCTCTAACACACACACACACACACACACATTGAGTTTATATCAGTTACAGATTAGCAATATCAAGGTTGGTTGTTCACTCTGTGATGGCGATAAAGTGCTACCTAGTCGCAGCATCACACTTACAGAACAAGTCCTAAAGATGAAGAGAAGCTTCCAATAAAGTGAGTTTTGGCAAAACTGTTATGTTGAGGTGACAGGAGTGTTTGTGTGTGTGTGTGTCTGTGGCAGCTTGAAAGTAACTTAGTTACTTTTAAAATCAAGTAATCCATGAAGTAACTTCTAATAACTAATTGTCATGAAAGGGTGCAGGGATGACGTGGAGATGGACGCAAATGCAGGTAAGTAAGAAATAATAATTTAATAAATAAAATAACAAATGAACAAAGAAACAAGTAAACACGTAACAAAGATAATAAACCAAAATAAATGAGGGAGACTAGAGAACATAAACAAACTAGAGAAAATAATAATGATAAACAAACAGGGAATATATACAAGGAGCTAGGGAACATGAAATTAAACGAGACACTAGAAAAGATAACCAAATAACTAAGAACACGAAATAAACAGAACAAACCAGAAACTAAGGCGCCAAGATCAGAGGCTATGAAACAGAGAAACACTAGAAAGACAAAACAACAGGAGTTGGTGCAAAGACCAACGAAGGACAGGAGACAAAGGAAGGCTTTATAACACACAAGAGAAGTGGAAACACCTGGGGCTAGGGGGCGGAGCTATAAATTGACACAGGTGGAAAAGTACTGGGACACAGGTCACGTGGAAATAACACACAGGCACGAGGACAGACAACAACAGGGCGAGGACGTGACACTAATAACTTCTAATATGTAGTAAATTCCTTTAGTCCGCTCACTAAATTGCAGTGTGAAACCGAAACTTAGCGGATTAAATGTACAGAATACAATGTAACACAAACGTTAGTGTGGACTCTGTTCAGACCTTCAGGTGTAAAAAAGGCTTTCAAAAAATTTAAATGTTTATCACACTTGTGGATGTGAAGGTCTTGGAAACGGCTTAACGAACTTCAACTTAAATATGAATTTATTTTTATTTTTTTATAATTTTATTTATATATTTTTTCCCATTTACTTCCCAATTTTAGCCATTTAGCCAATTACCCAACCCACTCATTAGGACTCCCCCTATCACTAGTGATGCCCCAACACACCAGGACCAGGGTGAAGACTAACACATACTTCCTACGATACATGTGAAGTCAGCCACCACTTCCTTTTTGTACTGCTGTTGATGTTGTAGCATTGCCGAGTAGCATCATCACAGCGCTAACGCTCGGAGGAAAGCGCAGCGACTCTGTCCTGATACATCAGCTCACAGACGCATCTTTGTGCTGATCCACATCACCCTAGGAGTGATGTGGGGAGAGAGCGCCATCTACCCACCCGGAGGGAGCAGGGCCAATTTTGCTCCCTCTGAGCGCCGGCAGCTTGATGGCAAAGCTGCATGAGTGGGGGTTCGAACCTGTGACCTCATGCTCATAGTGGCAGCGCTTTAGACCGCTGGACCACTCGGCGCCCCAACTATGAATTTATAATTACTCTTTTATTTTCTGTTTGATATTTTGCCCAAAATCACATGGTGTACTGCTTTTCCTGCTTGTTTAACCACTGCTTTTGTTTAGTGCAAAACATTAGTTCATAACTAGATCAGTAGGAACTCCTGACAGGGGTCACAGTGGACGGGAAGCATCCTCATTCTCCTCCCGTCCTCCGTCCCCAACGCTCTCGTTCTCCTGCACAAACAATTAGGGCCCCGTTTCCTTCATAATTAATCACAGTCCAGACAAAGCGCGGGGTGAGATCATAATTAAAATCTATTTGGGAGCATATGTGGCTCGGTCCCAGAAGGCAGACGTGTGACAGCGAGAAAAAAATAAGGTGGAGGGAAAAAAAAAGTAAATGACTAAATAAAAAAACACGAAACAGCGGCGCTGATATCTCTCTACCGCTCACCGCACCGCCTCGTTCAGGGGGAATGCAAAAACACTCACACAGTGTGCTTCAGAGTGTGTGTGTGTGTGTGTGTGTGTGTGTTTCAGAGAGAGAGAGAGAGAGAGATAGTGCAGCACAGATAGGGAGGGAACAGAGAGTGAGAATTTGTGTCTTTAGGGGGGACGGAGATAAATTAAACGCTTATTTGCTTTCTTGTTGGCATTTATTTACCTGGCCTGTGTCCAAATGAACAAGCGGAGGAATAAAAGGGAAGAACACACAAACATAATGAATAACATCAGTGTTATCTTATTAAAAGTTTGGTGACGATGCCAAATAGAGGCTCTGTGCCGCAGGAGGTATCAGCAGAGAGGGCCTCGTGCTTCATGTTAAACAGAGCGTTATGGAAAGTGTGAAGATGTACCGTGTGTACCGAACACACGGGCCTGGATTCAAAGCCCGATACCAGAGGATAAACTGTTCCTGTGTCCTTAAACCTGCCTCTATTACCCAAAATAGGACCCAGATAATGTAAAATGCCCTTGTGGGACCAGTGTGGGCCCCATTAAGGCCCCATCAGGGTCAGTGATGGGAATAGGAGGTGTTAAAAAGATGGGCTCCAGCAGGATTACCGTATTTTTCACACTAAAAGATGCACTTAAAATCCTTTCATTTTACCAAAAAATTTCAAAGTGCCTTATTATCCAGTACTCCTTATGTATGAATTCTACCAGTCAGGTATTAAGGAGCAGTAAAGCCACTCCGCTGAAGTACAGAGTTATACAGGAGTTTCAGTTTAGTTCTCCAGCACTGAGACTGAAGCGGTATTAGCATTAGCTGCTAACCATACTAAGCGCTAGCTCTTTTACTTGCTCAGAGATGAGTATTACAGACTGTAGCCTGCTGCTATCCTTGGCTAGCACTGCTGGAGCAGCATTAGCATTATCCACTAACCATAGGGTGACCATAATGTCATTTAGGTAAACCAGGACACCTGGTTTAAAATCGTCAGGGATGGCGGTTGGGATGGAGTGATGCATTTTAAAATCATCGTGGGGGGGTGAGATGCGCTTTAAAAACGTCAGGGGGCGGGGGAGTGGGGTACGTTTTAAAATCCTCAGCGTCCTGTCATATGCTGCCTACCCCCTTTTTGCACCACTGTGGTCTAATGAAGGTAATTTAAAAACCAGGACATTTCCTCACTTTTTGAAAAAAACCCGGGACGCCCGGGACAGGACATAAAATACGGACATGTCCCGGGAAATACGGACGTTTTGTTCACCCTGACTAACCATGCTAAGCGCTAGCTCTTTTGGCTGCTCAGTGGTGAGTATACAGTATATGACTGTAGTCTGCTTGGGTACCATGTTAAAACAAGCTATGTGGGACAAACCACTAGCTAATATCACTCTGGCTCACCGGAAAACCAAAGGGTTCCTCAGTGTAGTGCTGGCTAATGTCGGGCGGCATTAGCCACTAAACAAGGCTAGCGCTAGTAGTTAGCTGCTAATGCTAATGCTGCAGCATCCAGCCATACTGGAAATCTGGAACTCTGAGCTTACTGTAAATAAACGGAAGTGCTCGTCTGACTTTTACAGAAATTTACAGAATCACAGTTTTGTTTACTTAACTTAGCTTAACTCTACAGGTCTCGCCACCCAGCGACAAGAGCTGCTGAATTAGAAGGAAAACATGGCGACACCCCTGTTCTCTACTAGTTTCACTTAAAATGCTTCTAAAATTGCTTCTAATTGGGTGTGAAAATGTTTAACCCCACCTGATACTCGCCTCAGTTAAGGTCAGTGTTAATGAGTCAATAATAAAAAAAGAGTTTAAGGTAAAAAAACACTGCTTAAATCATATCTTGATGATCCCCAAAAGTGGAATTTTTTGGAAGGGGTGTGTCCCGTTCACATTTGACGTAAAACTAACACATACTGGACGTAAAATGGTGGTGGTAGTGTGATGGTCTGGGGCTGCTTTGCTACTTCAGGGTCTGGACAACTTGCTGCAATTGATAAAACCATGATCTCAAGCTTAGGCTTACTTGGGTTCTGCAGCAGGACAATGACCCAAAGCACAGCAGCAAGTCCACCTCTGGAATGGCCTAGTAGTCAAAGTTGTCTGATTGAGATGCTGTGGATGATCTTAAACAGTTTATGCTGGAAAATCCTCCAATGTGTCGCAATTTAAACAAGAAAGACACATTGCCTTTGTGAACTCCATTTGAGCATTTGCAATAGAGCCAGGCTGGTTTGGATATAATTTTTGCCTTAATAAATTAAATTTCTATTTAAAAACATCATTTTTTATATTTAGTCAGGTCACATTAGTCTGATATTAAAATTTATAATAAAAAACAAAAACAAAAGAAGTCATTAGGGGGCAAATAAACAGCATTGTCTGTCGATACTGAATTTTTGCCAAACCCCTGAAACACACATTATAAGCGAACCTCAGGGAAATGAATAAAACACACAGAAACAGAAGAAGATCGGCTCTTTAACAGCTGCCATTACCCAGCCCTCGTCTGCACTCAAGAACAGCAGCCGTCAAATAAGCAGCGGGGATTAGAACGCCTGTACAATGTCTCCAAATTTGCAATACCCGTCTGGTACACGGGGCTTAGATATTGTCCGCAGGGGGAGCGAGGGAGGGGGCGGGTTTTTCCTCTGATTGAAAACGATAATCCCAGTATCTTAAGCCTTTATCTCGGTACAGCCGAGGCTTGAAACAAAACAACAATAAAAGACATTAAATCAGATAAATCACTTAACAAGATTTGGAAATGCAATTACAGTGGGGTGATTTATGATAACTGAAATAGATAGCGGGAGGATTCCGCACCTCTAATCTGAGGCCGGGATATTCAGGCTTATATACGGGGAGAAGGGAATATGACTGAACCAGGCTGGATGCGCTTTTAGGCGCTTTAGTCTCGATTGAAAGAATTAAAATGGAAATAATCCAAAAGACAAAAATGAAATGAAGTGGCTAAGTAGAACTGATTAAAAGATAACTCTACTGAAAATAAATTCTGTTTTTAGACTGTAGAACAAAAGCAGAACAGCGCAAATTCCAGAAACGAGCTGCAGAAGCTAAGCAGCTTCACAGGGCAATCTTGGCGGCAGCTTTTTATAGTAAATTCATAGTAAATTTATAGTAAATCAGTACTAGTCATTTCAAGGTACATACATAACAAGGTAATAGTACAAATTAGGGGTGGGCGATATGGCACTGAAGTAATATCACGATATTTCATGGTATTATCGTGATAACGATACTCTTGGCGATATATATATATATTTTTTTTCAAGAGTACACTACTGCAAAAAAATGAATATTTCATTTTATTATTGCATACGATTTATATCACACCCCTACCTGAGATAAAAAAAAAAATACAATAATTTGATCAGATTTGTAACAGAACTCAATGATCCAGAATGTCATGATGACTTATTATGCAATCTAAATATCACCATGTAACCAGGATTAAAGTAAAATAAATTATATTGGACAGACATTATCTGTCTCTAGTAGATATATATATATATATAATGGAAAATGAAAACAGTGTGAAAAAAATAGTACCCTGATGTAATAATTGGGGGTGGGTGATATGGCACGATATTTTTAGAGTATAATATCGTTCACAATATTCAAAAATGTTGGCGATACTATCGCGTACGATATGATATGGCACACCCCTAGTACAAATGTTCCTACAGCAGTACTTACTTAGTTATTGTAATAATTACAAATAATACAGCCCTGTAAAAAAATAAGTTTCTCTTATTTTTTGCTATTTATAGGTTTATGTTTGAGTAAAATTAACATTGTTGTTTTATTCTATAAACTACGAACATTTCTCCAGTTCATATTCAAGTTATTCAAGTTTTAGGAGTTCAGAAATCAATATTTGGTTGAATAACCCTGGTTGGAATAACCCTCCTCCACCAGTCTTACACACTGCTTTTGCTAATACTGCTGTTCCAGCCTCGGTGCTGGAGAAACTTCATACATAAAGGTGCACTGTGGATTTTTGGGAAAATAAAGGATTTAAAGTGCAGCTTATAGTCCACAACATCATATTTGACATACAATCAAATAATGTGACACCTGAATATATATATTTAGCAAGATTTCTAAAGATTTCAGTAATTTTACACTCCAAAAAATCCTTAATCAGCCGCAAGATCTAGTCCATTGTAATATTACCAGCACTGGCAGGACTTGTGTCGGGTCAACAGAGCAGTTATGCTTATGCGTGAAACCTGTAAAGCCTGAAGTGTGTTGAGCTGTGATTGCGACTGTAATAATCCCCCTCTTTAGTGTGTGTAAATCTCTCCATGCTGAACGGATTAGCCCTACACACACACTACACCTCACACTCTATATTCACACTGCATTTAATACACCTAAGCCACACCTGGCAGGACATAAACTCTCAGCAACAACAACAAGAACGCCGCTAAAATTAAACCTCGGAAAATAGGATCTTCCTAATCTTTCTGAAATATCTGATATTACTCATGGTGAAATGGTTAAGCCAAGAATATTAAGGTCATTCAACTTATATTATAGTATTTATTTGATTTAAAAGAGCCATTTGATTGGATGGCGAAGCAGCTTGTTTTTTTTTTAGCATGTTTGCCCTTCAGCACTGGGGTCTTGAGTTCAAGTCTCTACCTGGGTTGGGGTGTCCATGTTTTTCTCATGTCTGTATTGGTTCCATCCCAGAATCCATCTGCCAATCACAGACCAGCGTTGGTTTGACGGTAAAAAAAAAAATGATGTGTGGTAGAAATATTACTGTTATTTGTATGCTATCTGGGCTATCTAAGCTTCATAAAGATGCTTAAAGAAAAAAATAAACATAATGTGAAATTAGTTTAAATTAGATAGATAGATAGATAATAATTAGATAGATAGATAGATAGATAGATAGATAGATAGATAGATAGATAGATAGATAGATAGATAGATAGATAGATAGATAGATAGATAGATAGATAGATAGATAGATAGATAGAAAGGAAATTTAGGAAGATCAATTAATTCAATAAAATGTCATTTTGTAAATACTTGAAGCATACATGCCATTGTTTTAGTTGTTTATTTATTTATATTTATGCCTGATGCTAAAGCTCTCAGTTAAACTTTTACTCGGCACATCAAAAGACTCTAATTTAAAAAGCATCAAAACTACCCTTAGATATTCCAAAAAAAAGAATAAAAACAATTAAAAAGTATATTTGAGAAGTATACAGTATTTGAAAGCTGGGTTGTTTGAGACCTGATCATGTTCTCACCTCAAGCGAACCACTCCAGAAACAAAGTATAGAAAAAAAGGGCTAGACGGAAGTTGGTGGCGTGTTTAACCCTTGTGTGGTGTTCGGGTCTGTGGGACCCGTTTTCATTTTTCATCAAGCAGTAGCACTTTTTAAAAGAAGTGTAACATAAGAAAGGTAAAGGGCAAATATTAACCATGTAAGCTGTTTATATTGCTTGAAGTTTAGGTGGAGCAAGCATGTGTAAAACATTTTAATGTAGACTTGCTTAATTTTGCTGAATTAAATACAAGTAACAAAGTGTACTGTACTTTCCCAACACTTACAGTGTTACTGCTCTCTATAAATCAGTAAATACTAAATACTTAGTACTTAAGGGCTCCTACTTGTACTTAAATGTAGGTACAAATAAAGAACCTGCAATCCCTCAATTTGTGGTGCAATTTTCATATAAAATAAAAAAACATATAATCATTTTGCCCTTTGTTTATGGCAGTTATGAAGGCTTTATACCAGTCACACTCCAGGGAATTATCATTATTCTAATAATTTTATTATTTGAGTTTGAAAAAGAAGATAAGAATTTGATTTATGCTTTTAAACTGAAGAGGATGGAGCAACTAAAAACAGTCAGGGTGGAGCAGGAAGAAAACGTGTAGTTTGTAATGTCAAACCTAAAATATAATAATATATATATATATATATATATATATATATATATATATATATATATATATATATATATATATATATATATATATATATATAATAACACAATCAGGGATGCTGAGATTTTAAAGAAAATGTATTAATTAATGCACAGAAACCACAAGGTTTTATATTAATGGTTAATAAACCCACACCTTACCTGATTTTTAATGTTATTACTCTATAAGTACTCAGTATTTACTCAGTATTTACTCAGAAACAACAGGGAGCATAGAGCTGTATTATGTAGTGGACAGTGTTTTACTGTTATTACTCTATAAGTACACAGTATTTACTCAGTAATTACTCAGAAACAACAGGGAGTAGGCTGCATTATGTAGTGGACAGTGTTTTACCGTTATTACTCTATAAGTACTCAGTATTTACTCAGTAATTACTCAGGGACAACAGGGAGTGTCGGGCTGTATTATGTAGTTTACAGTGTTTTAACATTCTTACTATATAAGTACACAGTATTTACTCAGTAATTACTCAGAAACAACAGTGAGCGCAGGGCTGTATTATGTAGTGTACAGTGTTTTACTGTTATTACTCTATAAGTACACAGTATTTACTCAGTAATTACTCAGAAACAACAGTGAGCGCAGGGCTGTATTATGTAGTGTACAGTGTTTTACTGTTATTACTCTATAAGTACACAGTACTTACTCAGTAATTACTCAGAAACAACAGGGAGTGGGCCGTATTATGTAGTGGACAGTGTTTTACCGTTATTACTCTATAAGTACTCAGTATTTACTCAGTAATTACTCAGAAACAACAGGGAGCGTAGAGCTGTATTATGTAGTGGACAGTGTTTTACTGTTATTACTCTATAAGTACACAGTACTTACTCAGTAATTACTCAGAAACAACAGGGAGTGGGCTGTATTATGTAGTGGACAGTGTTTTACCGTTATTACTCTATAAGTACTCAGTATTTACTCAGTAATTACTCAGAAACAACAGGGAGCGTAGAGCTGTATTATGTAGAGTACAGTGTTTTAGTGTTATTACTCTATAAGTATACAGTATTTCCTCAGTAATTACTCAGAAACAACAGGGAGCGTAGAGCTGTATTATGTAGTGTACAGTGTTTTACTGTTATTACTCTATAAGTACACAGTACTTACTCAGTAATTACTCAGAAACAACAGGGAGCGTCGGGCTGTATTATGTAGTGTACAGTGTTTTACTGTTATTACTCTATAAGTACTCAGTATTTACTCAGTAATTACTCAGAAACAACAGGGAGCATAGAGCTGTATTATGTAGTTTACAGTGTTTTAACATTCTTACTCTATAAGTACTCAGTATTTACTCAGTAATTACTCAGAAACAACAGGGAGCGTAGAGCTGTATTATGTAGTGGACAGTGTTTTACTGTTATTACTCTATAAGTACACAGTATTTACTCAGTAATTACTCAGAAACAACAGGGAGCATAGAGCTGTATTATGTAGTTTACAGTGTTTTAACATTCTTACTATATAAGTACACAGTATTTACTCAGTAATTACTCAGAAACAACAGTGAGCGCAGGGCTGTATTATGTAGAGTACAGTGTTTTAGTGTTATTACTCTATAAGTACACAGTATTTACCCTCTTAAACGCAGGCTGTATTATAAAGAGTTACCAATTAACCTTACCTTTACCTAAACTATAACCTTAACCTTATCCTACTAAAATCCTTAAACATGATCTAAATTGTAAAAACTGTACCCTAAACTTAACTTAACTATGAACAGGATCATAGAATGAGTCTGAAACATAGAAACATTTCATTTTTGAGTTTTCATGCATTCATTTGTGTTTAGCAACTACAATAAAGCAGCAGCAGCAGCAGCAGTATGAGTGCAGCATATATTATGTACCAAATGTACCAAATAAAGTACATTCGTTTAAATGCTGCAATTTTCTTAGGGTGCATTGTAGGTGTATGTGTGTGTATTTTATGAGCTCCTGTTGACCCAGCAGGCCTCAGACGCTCTGCTGCGGCTGCTGCTGACGCTTATCCTGAAGAACACGCAAAAGCCATCAGCTTATCCACAGCACCAATTTAGCAATGTGCTCCATGTGCTTTTAGACTCCGGCACGTATCGACCCATCTGATAAATAAACAACGGAGCGCACTGTTATCCATGCCTTCATATTTATTAATCCTATTAGCTCCTTTGGCTGTAGTCCTATTGAGAGTGTGTGTGTGTCTCTGTGTGTGACTGTTTGTGAGTGTTTGTGTGTGTATGAGACAGAGAGAGCGAGAGAGAGAGAGAGAAAGAGGCAGAAGTGGTTGAGGGAAGAATTAGCTAATGCCTCATTCAAATCTCCAAACACAGCACTATCACACAGGGCCCTGTCGCCGAGGCGGGCGATTTATTGCGGCGCGAGCTCGAGGTAAATTTCGCTTTAAGTGTTTCGTAATGGACACGGCAGTTCATCTCGGCTCGAGCCTCGTCTCGCTTTCTATCGGTTCTACCGGCGTCTTCGGGGACTCGTTCAGGCTGCTTATTCTCAGGAGCTGTCCAAATATTGGCCCCTCATTATTTGATATTTAGCCAGTAATTAAAAGCTTTGTCAGGACGAGAGCTAGCATGTGGCGTCGGTAGCGGCTGGCAGACGAAAGCCTTTCACGGGTGCTGACAGAGACGACAGCGCTGTGATGAAGTATCAAGAGTGTGTTTTTCCAATTCTTCACAAGTAGGCCTCGTCTCCATCCTCAAAAACCTCGTTTTTGTTTGTGCTCCGATGCTCTTTGGTGCTAATGATAAAAAAAGGGCCTCCCTGCGAGAGACGCTTTTCCTACAGATTGGCTCGTCGCTCGCTCGTCTGTCACTAAGCTCGGGCTTGATGTTACAAGGCTGTCGCGGGAGAGCGCTGACAGCTCCGTCTCTTCCTCCTTCATATTCCGTCTCTCCTCCGGCGGTTAGCGGCAGCGCGAGCCTCCGCCGAGGCCTTCTCTCGCTCGCTGTTGCGCTAACGCTAATGCTATCGCGTTAAAAACAGCATTCGGAATCAGCAGTGCGGTTGGAGAGGAGTCACGGGAAGGGTGGGAAGGTGGTTTGGGCGAAGGGTGAAAGCGAGTGGCGTCTCTGTTCCTGGCGAGACGCTGAATCCAAAAGAGATCAGTGGCTTCAGAGCCGAGTCGAGTCGAGTCTGCTTAAATAAGGCGTCGCTTACGGAAAGACAAGACATTGTCGAGAAACATAACCGGCAGATTTGAGAAGAGGAGAGAGGGATGACAGCACTGTTCTACTCAACGCAGCATTGTTAGTAAAATAAAGATCGTTTTTCACTGTCATTTCACTATTTAACTCTACAGAAACATTTTTTTTCAATGTTTTCTTCCTTCCTACATTGTAAATGAATAGTGAAGTGAAGTGTAGTAAACCAAAATACTCTGTTTAATGCTGTTTTACGCTGTTTAACTTGTGGTTTCTGAGGCTGGTAACTCTGATTGGTTTATTGCACGTTACGCCCAAAATTAACCCCACTAATGATTAATTAATTAATTACTTTTGTACTTTTCCCGACGTTACAATAGCAAAGACACACTGATAAGCCCTAAATCCCCCCAATCAAGCTGCACGGCACATGGTTGTGCACAAAATAGGGACCACTTCTTTTCCAGGAACATCCCTGCTTTTTTTCATCAAGACAACGCAAAACCACATACATACCACACACACATTACAAAGGCAGTTCCGAGACACGCAAGATGTACTTTTCCCGTCGTTATGATAGCAACGACACGCTGACAGGTCCTAAATCAAGCTGCACAGTGCATGGTTCACAGCTCGCCTATAGATTAGAAAAAAAAATAAAAGTAAAAAGGGAGTATTGTGTGGGATAAATTATTTTTTATACATTTCACTGTAAATGCATTTTTTTTGGAAACGCATTTTAAGCTGAATAATTTTGGTTGCTGTATATTTGGTGCAAAAACCCTAAAAAAAAAAATCACAAACACAAACACACACACAGCCCAGTCATTTCCGAAAGGATACTTTTCCCCAGTTATTCATTAAGAAACCTGAACATTACCGTTTGTTTACAGCTTACCAAACTGGAATATCCATCTGCTGCTTCTGCTTCAGTCCATTCTAAAGCGTGCACACACACACACAAACACACACACACACACAGACACACACACACACACACACAGACACGAGCACACACACATTGGCGAGCTCATTTCCACAGAAGCTGAAGTCAATATGTTGCCGTTCATCAGTTTACAGCGAGGGCAGGCATGCCCGTCTCGTGCGGTGTCGTACGTGACGCTGTGGAGAGATGCTGCAGGCCATTAGCAGGTGTGTGTGTGTGTGTGTGTGTGTGTTTGTGTAAATACAGTGAAGGCACGTCGGCTCGTTCAAACTAATTAAAAAGAGGCTCATTGATTGCGCGGCGCTGATGTGGCGTGATGAAGGTAAACTCCTGTCTGGCTGCTGCTGGTAAGAATGTGTTTCAGTGGTGAGGATGTATTACAGGACGTATGGTGAGGTTGGGGGGGGTGGAGGGGGGGTGAACCCAGGCTGCGTGAGCTCCAGCAGGGTCCTTAATTATCAAGCTACAGGGGCTACCACCCTCAGACTCTCAGCCCTGAAAAAAGTACAGAAACACACGAAAAAAAAAAAAAACATGACGGTCCCTATTTTAGCGAGCTGTAGCGCATTGGTCATTTGCTCTTTGTTCAGACTGATTTAGGGGCGTGTCCTGTATCTTTGGTACACGCCTTGTGCAGCTCGAAACATGCAAAAGGAATAAATAATAATAAATAATTCTCTTAGTTAATAATGGGTGTGTTTCGGGCGTAATGTGATATATACAGTTTTTCCCAAATGTTTAAACGCATTTCTAGAAACTTGGCTCAATTTTTCAAAACTCTGAACACAAACTGAAAATGATTAAACTGATTCCTTCCACTAAAACAACACACACAGCTATTTATATACTTATTTCTGACAAGATAAATTCAAAGCACTGTTATCAGAAGTGTTTGATTTTGTTTTTGACTTCATGAGGCCACTGTACGAATTTAAATACACACAAGTCCATTAAAATATGTTGTCTGTCTGTTCTTTATATTTATTTGTTACAATGTAGGACCCCCCATATAGCATTGCAGTACTACATGTATATGCAGCACAAATGTAAGCTATTTTTACTGTTTGTAGTTTGTTGCAAAACTGTAATTTTCAGTTATATAAGTACAATAAGAAACATGACAAGGAAAATCAGCTCACATATAAAGAGTCAAACAAAAATGCATTTATTATTTATGTATCTGAAGAGCAGTGATTGTTAGGTGACAAAGCTGTACTAAATGATGCAATTTGTATTTAGTGATTTGTAAAGCTGTGATTTAGATGATATTTGAGTGAGAACATGTGGAACTGTGCTCACAGTTCAGCAGTTTGGAGTCACAGTGTTGAAACATGAGCTTCATGTTTTTGGATTTGTGTGCAGTTTTCATTCTCTTTAACCCTTGTGTGATTCAGTTTCTCCTCTTGTCCTACGGGTCAAAAATGACCCGCCCTACCAAACTTCAAAATAAATCAGCCTAATTAAAATTTGAATCCCCCAAATTTGTATTCTTCAAGATGATTTTTGGATGGCTGGTACACTAAAAAAATGATGCGTAAAATTTACTTAAAAAAAGTTTTGCAACTTACAGCATAAATTTAATTTCAGATAAATTTAAGTAACTTCAACTCGGTTTCAAGACTTAAATGTTACACAGAGTAAATAAGAGAACTGAACTTCAGTCAATCCTTTCTTTTAGTAAACTTTATTTCATTTATTTTTACTGAATCAATCCTTTCTTTTAGTAAACTTTACTTCATTTATTTTTACTGAATCAATCCTTTCTTTTAATAAACTTTACTTCATTTATTTTTACTGAATCAATCCTTTCTTTTAGTAAACTTTACTTCATTTATTTTTACTGAATCAATCCTTTCTTTTAGTAAACTTTACTTCATTTATTTTTTACTGAATCAATCCTTTCTTTTAAACTTTACTTCATTTATTTTTACTGAATCAATCCTTTCTTTTATTAAACTTTACTTCATTTATTTTTACTGAATCAATCCTTTCTTTTAAACTTTACTTCATTTATTTTTACTGAATCAATCCTTTCTTTTATTAAACTTTACTTCATTTATTTTTACTGAATCAATCCTTTCTTTTAGTAAACTTCACTTCATTTATTTTTACTGAATCAATCCTTTCTTTTAGTAAACTTTACTTATTTTCTACATACAATATTACCTGATTTTTCCAGGGACATCCCTGCATTTTTTTCATCAAGACAATGCTAAAACCTCATACTGCACACTTTATAAAGGCATGCCTGCAGAAAAAGAGGGCCCCTAACAGAGAATTTTTGGAGATTTTTTTTAATGAAAATATAATTTAATGAAAAGTAATGAGAAGGAGTAAACAGCTTTTCTTTTTTTCTGTACTGGAGATGTGATCTGTGGTGAGATTTCTCGTGTTTGACCTTTGTTTTATTGTTTGTATTTGTGGTCCTGGGTTTGCCTGTGTTGCGCTGGCCTGTGTGTGCCCTGACCTCAGCCTGCTGTCGGGGTGAGTGTTGGTTTAGCTGTAATAAAGACACTGAGATTACAGCCTGCTTCACTCAAGCTCAGCATCAGATCAACAGCACTCGAAGCTGGTAGGGGGCTAAATGAGAAATGCACCTTTCTACTGTATTTTTTATTTAATTATCTCTACATCAGAAAATGATGTCTGTACTTCTAGTTATGGTATATAGTTTATATGGTATATAGTGTATATAGTGTATAGTGTGGGTGGAGCTTGGAAATCCTGCAAATGAAGGAACAGCCTAAATCGCATGAAAATTTCGGAAAAATCATTTTCTAAAATATCAGACCCAATATTTGAATTGCATTAGTGTGGGTTCCAGAATGAGTATCATGGTCGGGGTAGATGCAATTTATAGAGGGAAACATAAACGATCCTTCCCTTTATAAACTGGGAAAATGCAGTTTTCCAATCTGATAATAAAAGAAAAAACACACCTCAAAGAAAAGAATTTCCATTCTGAAAAAGATGAAGTTAAAGGTGATGGTCTGGCCAAGTACTCTATGGGTGCTTTCACACCTGCCTCGTTTGGTCCGGACTTTCTGACTTTTCAGTTTGGTCCGAACCAAAGTAGCAGGTGTGAAAGGGGCCGCGAACCACGGTCCGGACCAAAAGGATCAGATTTTGGTCCGACCAAGAGAGGTTGTCTCGGTCCGGATCTTCTGAACCATGGTCCGGTTCTCCTGCAGTGTGAAAGCGCTTTTCTGGATGGTTCGAACTTTGAGCAGGCGTTCCTCAACAACGGCAGCAGAAGAAGAAAAATAACCAACTACTACTGACTGCAGCCTGCGGGAAGGCGGAGTTGGACATCCAGCGCGTCCAGTCCTGCCCACTTTGTCCATGCCACGTCTCGTCAGTCTCACAACTTGCAGTGTATACACAGTGTTTAAGCCGGATGACGCGGCACATTATATTTAAAGTCCGCTAACTGCCCTGTACATTGTTTACTTCTGTTCAGAGGCGGAGCTAAGACATGATGCTGACAAGGTGGGCGGGACTGGATGGCATGACGCTAACAAAGTGGGTGGTACCCTCTCAAAATAACCGGAAAAGCAGGAAAAATGAGCCGTGGATACAGTCGCTTCAGGACAAGCACGGTCGTTTGGCGAATTTGAACTAACCTAGAGTACTGTGCCTGAAGTTCCTGCAGGTAGTAGCACAATAGTAGCACTAACACTACTATGGAGACGAAATGAATCTGTTCATTCATTTTATCCTGATCCTGGATAGGCTTTCCACCGAATGAACCACCCGCTGAATTATCAACACGCCAACGTCAGACGCATGTCCTTCTAAAACCAATCATCGTCAGGTTAAGGAAAACACATCGATACGTAAGTGATGATGAAAGGATGTAGGAGTATCACACAAAGCTCTTTGGTGCGCTCCCTAAACTGCAGTGTGAAAACTAAAATAAGCGGACCAAATATATACAATGTAGCAACACATGAACCTTGGTTCGGACCACGGTCCGGACTTTCAGGTGTGAAAGCACCCTATGTCTCCAGGTCTAAACCCAATTGATCACCTGTGGGGCATCCTCAAGTGGAATGTTCTGTGACATTCTGAAGCAAAGAATGATTCCTCTTTTTGTAAAACTAGGTGGCATTGCTATTTTCTGACGGGATAATGAACCAAAAAACACACCTCAAAGATGACAGTTGCTTTGCTGAGGATGAACCACTGAGGGTAAAGATATTGTACTGGCCAAGTGCTGTGTATATCTAGACCTAAACCAAATTGAGCACCTGTGGGGCATGCTCAAATAGAAGGTGGAGGAGCGTGAGGTGTCGAACATCCCCCAGCTTTACAGTACCTTTTACTTTCAGTAGATTACAGTAGCAACCTGTGCGGCTCTAGTAAATTCCCTTTGAAAAAGTTTAATACAAATTTTTGAGAAACGGTAGTTACTACTTACTTTTCGAAGAGAATGTACAGTTTCAAGAAAAAAGTATGTATGTAAACACTTTGGGATTATTCTTGGATTTCTGAATAAATTGGTCATTAAATGTGTTCTTGATCTCTGATCAAGTCACAACAATAGACAAACATAGTCTATATGTTTGCATGGTTTTGTTGAACACAACATGTTAACATTCACAGTGCAGGGTGGGAAAAAGTATGTGAACCCCTAGACTAATGACTTTTCTAAGAGCTAATTGAAGGCAGGATGTGATGAGATTAAAGGACACACCAGTTTTGAGATTGCTGTTCTTAAGAAGCTTCTTAATTTCTTGATGTCTCGCACAAAAGATCAAGCTCTCAGAAGACCTACGTTCAAGAATTGTTGACTTGCATGAAGCTGAAAAAATGGTTACAAAAGTATCTCTAAAAGATACTTGATGTTCATGTGTCCACAGTAAGACAGACGCTCTACAACAAATAGAGAAAGTTCAGCACTGTTGCTGCTACTCTCTCCTAGGCGTGGTAAAGTCCTGTAAAGATGACTGTAAGAGCACAGCACTTGCAGAATGATCAATGAGGTGAGGAAGAATTGATATATTAGGACTTTATGCAGTATCTTGCAACTATACATCATGTCTTACTGAGATTTAAAAGCATGTTGAGGTTGTTAACAATCCATGGAGTGTTTATTTTTATTTTTTTGTGTTGTGGAGGGGAGGGATCATAGGATTCTACATCTACAGTACCTTCAGTTTAGGAATCGAATCGTTTGAGTGGATTTTTGTGTTTGACATGCTTTATAAACACTGCAAAACACAGAAAGGGCATAGAAATTAGAGGAAGCAGACGGGGGTAGTGATGGTTGAGATGGAGGAGGAGGGGTTGAGAGAGAAAAACAGTGTGTGAGAGAGAAAGAGAGAGAGAGAGAGAAAGAGAGAGAGAAGCTGGCGGTCAGATTGACAGGCTGTTCAGACAGCCTGTGTCTGGTCTCCAGTGGCGAGTGTATGACAGGCGTGTAAATCTCTCCATGCTGAAAGGATCAGCCTGACACACACAAGGCCTCACACGTCTCACACACACACACACACACACACACACTCAGAAACACACACACACACACTCACTGAGAAACACACTGCACTCAGTACTCCTAAGCCACACCTGGCAGGACCCAGGATGCAACCCAATCATAACCCTTTACACTGCTTGGACACACACAAATACACACACACACACAGACACACACACACACACACACTCAGAAACGTACATCCGGGAGGTGAGGAGAAGAGGATGGGTAGAGCAGGCTGTCGGTCTGTCTTGGCAGATAACACGAGGCAAAGTGTGTGATTATCCATTCTGCCAAAAACTTGTCTTCAGCCAGGCCCAACTGTTCTGAGAAACAGCTTAGAGTGCGACAAGTCATGTGTAAGTAAGGTGTGTGTGTGTGTGTGTGTGTGCATGTGTGTGTATAAATTTGTGTGTATAAATGTGTGTGTGTGCGTGCAAAACAGTTAACACAGTGTAGCTAATTCACACCAGTTTTAAAAACTGTTGCCGTGAAATAGCCTCAGGTTTGATCTGTTGTACTACACACACACTCACACACACACTCACATGCACACACACACACACACACACACACACACACACACACACACACACACACACACACACACACACACACACACAGGTGATAAGAACTTGGAACAGGTGTAATGCACCTGTAGTGCTGCTCTATTTTTAAAAAAAGACTACACCCCTAATACTGTGACTTTTCACCATCAGCTTTTTAATGCACTTTACTGAATCTGAATCCAGTTAATCTCTTGATTATGGCTGCAGACTAATTAAAACATTCCCAGTTAAAACGTTAGAACGTTATGAGAGAACGTTTAGCAATGTTTCTTGAAGGATTCAGCAAGGTTAGCCTGTAATGTTATATAAAGTGTGTGATTATATAATATATAATGTTAAAAGTGATCAATCCAGGGCTCGTCAGGACGACAAAGTATGTACAGCCACTTCACATCAACGTGAATCGTGCGTTTAAAGTGGCGCGCCGATGCCATCAAGCTGCCGGAGCCCCGAGAGAGCACAGTTGTCCTTGCTCTCTCTGGGTGGGTACAGTACAATAGATGGCGCTCTCTCTTTCCCCCTCATCGCTTCTAGGGTGATGTAAATCAGCACAAGGCTGCGTCTGTGAGCTGATGTATCAGAACAGAGCGTTAGCGCTGTGATGATGCTAACAGCAGTTCAGAAAGAGGCGGAGTCTGACTTCACATGTATCGGAGGAGGCATGTGCTAGTCTTCTTAACCCTCCCTGTGTGTTAGGTGCATCAATAGTAGATAGAGGTTGTCCTAATGAGTGGGTTGGGTAATTGGCAGTGCAAAATGATAAGAAAATGGGGAGTAAATAGGAAAAATTTGAAATAAAATTATATATAAAAAGCAGTGCTCTGAGCTGATTATGGATGAAATAATTTACCAAAACATTATAACCAACAGGGCAAAATTCAGCACAACAGTGTACGCAGCCTAATTAATTAAACGTTTCTGTAAAATATTAGTATAAGTAATAGTAATATATAATGTCATATAACGTGGACAACTGTTATAACTGTTGCTTATATATAGGTAAGGTGTTGCCTGTATATGTATACATAAATATATATATATATATATATTTTTAGTGGGTGCAGCTTATATGGTACCACTTTAAAATAAGACTACATTTATAAAGGGTTTATAAATGGTTTACAATTAGTTTATTAATGCTTTTTAATTAGGTTGTAAATGCCTTTTATATCATTAATAACCAGTTATAACACATACGTAGAAAGGGCAACAATGACCTGTTGTTTGCCAAATAGTGAACCCACAGCCGTCTATATGGTAGCCCTTTCTACGTAATGTGTTATAACTGATTATTATAGATTTTTAAGGCATCTACAACCTAATGAGTAACCATTAATAAACGAATTGTAAACCATTTATAAACCCTTTATAAAGGTAGTCTTATTTTAAAGTGGTAAAGCTTACAGTATATAAACTCAGGTGTGCGCAACTGTCCATCAGATTTGGTGAGAACATCAGATTTGGGCCACTTTTACTTTTACCCGCTATGTGAACGTAGCTTTGGAAAAACAGAGTAGGAGAGAAAGCTAAAGGCTTGAACAGGTGGAGGAAAAACACCTAAAACACTAAACAGGTTTTATTATCTGCCCACAGTCATCTCAGACGATTTCTGTTCTATCTGGCTCATCCCTCGACAATAAGTGCTACTGTTGTGTAGCTGTGTGCATGTGTGTGTGTGTGTGTGTTTGTGTGTCTGAAGCACAGGCAATTTTGTGTTAATTGAAAACAGTCTTTTGTTTTAGCATCAAGGGCGTGTCTCGCTGGGGGCTGTTGACAGACCGACACGTACCGAACCCACGGCGAGTCCTGCTACCTTCATCTTTAAGGAAGCTAAATCGCTTTGCTAATGATTATCTCTCCACAGCGCGAGCTTTTTATCCACTTTAGACCCGTTTGTTTTGTGTTTTCCTTCTTTTTCTTCTCCCTGGCTCCGTCCAAATCTGCCAGGACCAATTACTTCAGCCGGTAATGGGAGGCGCTTTAAACAGAAAAATAACATTATCTGTCAACTGATCAATGCTGCTTCCTGTGGGAGTGTGTGTGTAGACACGTGCCCGCCTGCGTGTGAACGATGCCATCCATTCTATTGTCAAGGTGACTTATTGGAAGCGGCGGCGGCGGAGAGTGTTCTGGAATGAGTCGCTCGTCTTAGTACACAAAATATACATGTGAGTATTGTGCTGAACTCAATGCGCTTCAGTAATTATAGTGTATTTTATTGAATTTTTGGAACATGTGTCCCTGGGGAGAGAACACATTTTCTGCCTTTTATCATGTACACTGAAGAAAATAATACTTTGGACCAACCTAAAAAAAACACTCTAATTTTTTACACCTAAATATATTAGTTTTTTTTTTTTTCCAACTTTTATTTATGATTTAGTTAGAATCTAACATTTTGGTTTTTTTTGATCATTTAAAGCATAACAGTAAATAGTAAAATAAAAACATGATAAACCACTTTAAGAAACAAAAAAAATCACTATTATATCAATATAGATTTTTTTAAAAATCAGATATTACTGTCACAATGTTTTGTATATGTTAAATACTATTTTCCAGTGGCGATTTGTACTTTAGGGCGACGCCCCACCAAATGAAGAGAAGGTGGAAAATGTTTCTATTAGGGGTGAGTGATATGGCTGTAAACTAATATTACAATATTTTAAAGTTTTTTTTTTTTTATATTATTGGTAATTTAACAAACCATAATGAAAAAAAACTGTGAAAAAAAAAATGTTGTGGTGTGGAAGTGAGGTGTGTTCAGGAAATAACTGGTGTATCGCTATCTTGGCACTTGCTGCTGCATGTCCAGGAATTAATTATATTAATTTCACTTAATAATATTTAATATACTGTCTCTCCATACTTATTTACTTATTAAAGAGGTAAATCTTAAAGAGGCACTAAACCCTAAACCATTTATTTTTTTGTTTCATTAATAGTTGAAATGTATTCCTTTGAGATAATAAAACATACCAGTCCTGCTTAAAAAAATTATTAACATTTTTTTATCTGTATTAAAAGCTTTCATTATTGTAATTTCTGCCACTGCAGTACTCTCTCCGCTTCAACGGTGCTATAGGCGAGAATGATGTTTCCGTGTACTTTGGTACACAGATACTTAACAATATATGAAATATGCAGATCAGTTTATCAATAATCCTGCCCCCTTTATGCTGACGTCCAACCATCTGCATCCCAAACAGTGATGGTATAGTTACTTTGAAAAAGTAATCCGATTACTGATTACTGATTACTCCTTTAAGAAGTAACTTAGTTACTTTATGGATTACTTGATTTTAAAAGTAACTAAGTTACTTTACAAGTTACTTTATTAGTTACTTTCAGCAGCTGCAGACACCACCTCCCGTCGCCTTAACATAAACATTATAACCAGTTTTGCCAATACTCCCTTTATTGGAAAATGCATTTTTAACAGCAACAATTTATCTCTATTAAGTTGAACTATTTCCTAAAAAAATAAGTTTTTTTTTTTAAATAAAAAGACAAAATCTACTTAACATAAATATTTTTTTTATAAAAAATAAAATATGTTTTTTTCTTGATTTTACTAAACATAAATACTTGTTTTTATAAAAAAATATTTAAATTAAAGAAAGTCTTTCTTGATCTGACATATTTAACACTGTAAAACTGAACATTGAACTTGTTGTTCTCTGCAGGGCAGCAAGGAGGGGTTTTATAAAACAGAACCGTGTATATGATCTAGACCAGGGATCACATATTTGCAGACTGCAAATATCTCAACTACTGAGAAGGATTTAATTCTGACAGTGTTCATTTAAAGCACCGGAACTTTTCTTGTCTTTACGGTATGTGAGCTCTGCGCCACAGTGAACTTCCAATCACGTGTGGTGTAAAATCTTCAAACGCTCTCCTCTGCCAATCAAATTTGTGGGAGACCGCTGCCCTGGCTAGTGAATTGGGACGCGGCCGCAAAAAAAACGCCTTTATAAAGAGGTACTGGCGAAACCCGAGAACTGGCGAAAAACGAAAACGGGCGGAAACTAAAGACACGCCGAGCGCGAGAGAAAGAGACAGGGGAGAAAGCGAGACGCATGTGATTGGGGAAGAGCGGAGGGGGAATGGGTAAGGGAGCGGTGTGTGTGTGTGTGTGTGTGTGGAGGAGATGAGGTGGAGAGAGAGAGAGAGTAACGCACAGTGACTGAAATAAGTAACTTTAATCTGATTACTGGAATGGAAATAGTAACGCGTTAGATTACTTGTTACTGAAAAAAGGGTCAGATTAGAGTAACGCGTTACTGACATCACTGGTCCCATAGCATCTCACTGCTATCAGAGGCACACTGTTGCTGCTTCAGCTCAGCCAATCAATCAGCTCTTCTTCCTGCATCGCTTCTAAACCCATACATCACCCAGAGCTTCTCCCAAACTATGCCTTGTATTTTTTAGCATTTTGAAGAAATTGAGTTGAAGAAAATTAAGGGGGTTAAGTCCTCACCTTGTCATGGTAAAATATGACGGTAATAGTTTATAGTATAGTATTGTACGAAGCGTAGTATATTATGGTAATTTGGCTACATTTTATTGAACGTTTGTAACATGTGTTCCTGGGGAGAACACATTTGCTGCCTTTTATCACATATGGGGTCTGTACGCCTATGAGCACGGATATGTGTGTGTGTGTGTGTATAAAGAGAATTATGCAGATCGATCTGCGGGAGGTAGTCGTTGAGGATTTATGCTGGACCTGAAAGCCAGTCAGATTGGAGCAATACTCTGTACATACATACTTAAGGCGGCTTCGCAACAACATTGATGGCAGTCTTCCATCAGATTGATATTCTCATACTTTCTTCCCACCGCCGCGGCCACAAGGCCTATGCTAATGAGCATCATATATACATATGTCACAAAGCTATAGCTACTGAAATGAAATCCAGCCCGGGAGGCAAATCCATTATGGGGCTTCAATGGGTGCCGTGGGTGTGGAGAGCAGCCTGTGGAATACAGTACTGCAGTTTGTTTCAATGGTAGCATATGGTTTTTCAGTTAAATATGTGCGTTATGATATATATATATGCTCATTTTTCACTGAGTTATTAGTTGGTAGGGACAGAAGGTAATGTGCATTCCAGCGCTAGGCTACGTATGGTTAAATTCTACGGAGTCGTAGAGCATATTTTCAATAAACAGATACATACAGTGCCCTCCAAACTAAACTCAACGTATTGATTGAGACAGTGAGAGCTTTATCTCTTTATTTCTGCTGTAGACTGAAAACATTTGTTTGACATTAAAAGATGAATATGAGACAAAATATCAGGAGATCGCTGGTTCAAATCCTCATCATGCAGCTTGCCATCAGCTGCCAGAGCCCCGAGAGAGCACAATTGGTCTTGCTCTCTGGGTGGGTACAGTACAGTAGATACCGCTCTCTTTTTCCCCTCATCACTCCTAGGGTGATGAGGATCAGCACAAGGCTGTGTCTGTGACCTGATGTATCAGAACCGAGTCACTGCGCTTTCCTCCGAGTGTTAGCGCTGTGATGATGCTACTCAGCAATGCTACAGCATCAGCAGCAATTCAAAAAGAGGCGGAGTCTGACTTCACATGTATAGGCGGAGGTGTGTGCTGCTCTTCTTGGGTAATTGGCTGTGTAAAATTAAAGATAAAATGGGGAAAAAATTAGAAAATAAAAAAAAACTGGCTAATCAACAAAAGCTGACATAACAAAATTGAAAACCAATTGTGTACCCAACACCCAAATACTATTTTCTCTGTGGGGTTACAACCATTTAAGAACAGGATGCAAGGGAGTAATAAAGTATGCAGAGAAACAGAAGGGCTACAGTCTATAGGTTGTTTATATGGTAAAATAATATTATTTTAGAAGACTTTTTCAAAGAGACAAGATATTTGTTGTAATACACTATATGTTAAAAAATGTGCACTTCATCCATTTCAAAAGGAATATGTACAATATCTTTATTAAATCATGCAATTAGTCAGTGTTTTTTAAGTGATGATGATCTTCAGTATTCTCAAAGTTGTATTGTGTTTCACAATAAAAAAATACTGTTTTATTACCCCAATTTCAGACAGTAATTCTAGAACTACGAAGACCTCCTATCCTCTTGAGAATGCATCCTGCTGATTTTGTATAAATCAAGTAAACGTGTGGTAACAAACATATTGTAAAGACTATTTTGTTTTTAACTAATTTCATTTAAAAAAAATGACAAATGTGAAACATTGACAAAATTCAAGGGCAGATTACGAAAAAAACTGAACAATCCACAGACGTTAGTATAAAGCCATGTACAGTGCCCTCCAAAAGTATTGGAACAGTGAGGCCTTTATCTCTTTGCTTTATCTCTTTGCTTTGCTTAAAAAAAGAATATGATTTAAAAAAAAATCAAAATCTGATACACAGTTCAGTCACAGTTCTGTCTGAACCCAACCATTTTTCTTAAGAACAAAAGTACTCAAAGTATATATATTCTATGTGAACTATATAGTATGCACCATATTCACATATACCCTCAAAGGTACAATATTGGTCTTTACAGGGTCAGATTTGTTCCCTCAGAAGTACAAAGTCATTCCTATCAGCAACAAGTACAAAATTTTACCATTTAACCAGACAAAGGGTACATTCAGTATTCTGTATCACTGTACTAATAAACAATATATATTTTAATTATACATTTTTTATTTGAAAGCCAGACAATTTTGGATCATCTAGTTTTTGAGCCATATTTAGTTGATGATAATGTTTATAATCTTTATATTCTTGACTAGCACTTTCACTAAATGGTAATTTTTTGCATCTCAATATAAGATACAGCCCCAGCGACAAGTTCTGTACTCTTTTAAGTACAAATCTGTACTTACTTTTCTTAGTGTGTAACATATACTATAAATACTGTAGCAGATGACATGTCTCTCCAAACTATCACTGATTGATGGAAACTTCACACTAGACATCAAGCAGTTTGGACTGTGTGTCTCTCCACTCTTCCTCCAGACTCTGCTCCCTTGATTTACAATAAATTGTAAAATGTACTGATGATCAGTGATGGTTTAATGGAGAGTCATGTCTGTCATCTGCTGGTGTTGATCCACTGTGTTTTATTATCAAGTCTAAAGTCAGTGCAGTTTTGTTTTCCCACAAAAAAAAAAATCTTACAGCACTTCATGCTTCCCTCTGCTGACAACATTTTTATAAAGATGCAAATTTCATTTTCCAGCAGAATTGGCCCACTGCCCACACTGCACCAAAAGTACCAATAGGTCTTACAGTATATAATATTCAAATTTTCTGAGACACTGATTTTGTTTTTTGTTTTTTTATTAGCTGTAAGCCATAATCATCAAAAATAAAAGAAATAAATAAAATAAAATATAATTATGTTTTTATGATAATCCATTATTTTTTAAATACACTAGTATGCACTGGATGTTCACGACTACACTGTAGACTGTAGGCCACAGGCTCGGCTCCAGTATGAAGACTTTCGCTCCAGAGCCAAATAAATAACGAGGCGCACCTCCCGTGCTCCCTCTGGGTAAACGACTGGTTATGTGCTTTTCCATCCAAAGCGTCGTCTGTCTCCTGCAACAGCAGATCTGCTTCAAACAGAGAAAAGAAATAAAAATAAAAAACAATCCTCACTCTTTTCTGGAAGACACGATGAGGTTTTCATTTTTATCAATTTGTGTTTATCTAGTTAAAGTCACCCCCAGAACCCCATGGAATAAAACAAGAGCAGAAATGGATGAAGTCAGCATGTTATGCATTATTTCTCTTCAAAACAGCAATATTGTATTTTTTTGCACCCCAAAGTGTGTCAGCAGCAATATTCTCCAGGGCATTTCAAACCTGTTAGAGGGAAAAAAGAAGATGTGCTCCTTATAATATTATTATAAATAAAATCCACGGCCTAAAACATGCATCGCGTATCCGAACAAAAGTCAGAAGCTATTACGGCTGTTTAATGTATCATTCATTAATCAACATCATGATACTCAAAACACTGCAAAATCGATATCTGAAGGATCTGCAATATTTAACAAGCCCTCTAGCAACCCTCCAGCCCTGTGCCTCGCTCTCATTTAAACAAAGCAGACAACATTACAAATCATATCTGCAATAAATAAATTTAAAAAAAAAAAACACGTTCATCAAGGGCAGAGCAAAGACCTGCATTACTTCTGAAAACGCTGCTTTACTCAGAATCAGAGCAGAATTAATAAAAACTAATCTTACATGGCAGTTCCTGCGCTACTCTGCAGGTCAGCTAATTCTGCAAGAACCCTGCAGTTCTATTTAAATGATTTCACCACACAAGGAAAAGTGTAATGTAATCAAATTTGACATCACCGAGCACAGAAACAGCCAATCAGCTATATCAGACCTGCAGAGCTCAACATAAAGCGGCTGACCAAACAAAAACAGCATTAAAACTGCATTATGCAACATAAAACCCCTGTCAGCAACAGAGAAAAAGGGTAACTTGCTCTTACAGCCTTTAACATTGAGACCATGCAGTAATCTATTACGTAAAATATGCATTTACAGTACCAGTCAAAACGTTTTTACAAGCCTTAATTTCAGTGTTTTTTTAATATAAAAAAATATTGTTCTGCATTGTAGATTAGTACTAAAATCATTCAAACTATAAGTAAATAAAAAAACAAAAAAAGTGTTAAAACAAACCCGAATATGTCTGTAACACTTTATTTTAAGGAACACAAATTATGCCCTTATTAATGTCTTAATATGTGCTTAATAAAGCCTTAATTACACATTTGTAAATAATTTATGACTCATGACTTATTATTAGGCTTTATTCTTTGTTATTAAGTGTTATTGGTGCTTAATTAGGGATTAGTCTGTGATTGATTAAATATTTATTCAGTTCTTTTAAGTGTCTAATTACTGATGAACAGAATCTCACTTTAGAATATGGTTCCCATCTTGGTCTATTAGTGACTTATTAACCCCTTTTTAACTCTTTTATAATAAACTCCAGCACAGCCATAACCTTACCAAACTCACATAGATAAACTCAAACTTCTGCCAGTTATAATAACACTAATAACATGTAGTATTAGCTAATAGTTAATAATGCTTTATAATCTGCTAAAAACAGGGTGCTAACATAACTGTTTATTGTGCACTATAAGTGAACTAATGCAGCCATTATTAATCATGTACACATAATAGACCACTGATTATGCACCAATAACACTTATAACACAGAATAAAGCCTAATAAGTAGTGAATAAATAATTTGCAAATGTCTAATTAAGCCTTTATTAAGCAAATAATAAGGCTTTTTTATTTGTGTTCCTTAAAATAAAGTGTTACCAACATGTCTTATATTTTACATTCTTCAAAGTAGGCAACTCTTGCTTAGATGACAGCTTTGCTGTGAAAAACATGCAATAAAACAAGTTTTACTAAAACTATGAAGGTAGCAAACACTTTTTCACACCACTGTCATACAGCATGCATGTAAATAGTATGCAGGAATGGATTCAGATACTATGAGGCAAACTCTCAAACTCTAAGGGCGTTTTAACACCAGCACTATTTGTTCCGGTTAAAACAGACCCTGGTTGGTTTGTACTTTTAGTGCGGTTTGATTGAGCAGGTGTGAAAACAGTAATCGAAATAATATTAATCTTGATATATTAGCCAGTATAACTGATATATTAATTACCACAGATATGAACTAACGCTCACTCTGCTGCTCCATGCTGTTTACACACTAAGAGCTCGGTATGTGTTGCGTTCACTGCTCGCATCCTATTGAAAACACTGTGTTTAAAAGCGCAGCGGCAAATTTTTTTAGTGTTCTGTGTTAAAGCAGCTTCACATTACACAGATATACAAAGATATACACACTGGAGCACAGAATCTTCTCACTATAGTTATTTACTTTCTTGCAAAGGCTATTTGTTTCTTTATCTGAAAGATCTTTGGTCTGATGCCATCATTTTCAGCTTCCACATCTGGCTTCCGATGTGCAGTATATATATATATATATATATATATATATATATATATATATATATATATATATATGTATGTGTATGTATGCATGGGTTGGACAATGAAACTGAAACACCTGTCATCATTTTAGTGTGGGATTTTAGGTTTCATGGCTAAATTGGAGCAGCCTGGTGTTTAATCTTCATTAATTACACATTATTGCACCAGTAAGAGCAATAAGAGTGTGAAGGTTCAATTAGCAGGGTAGGAGCACAGTTTTGCTCAAAATATTGCAATGCACACAACATTATGGGTGACATACCAGAGTTCAAAAGAGGACAAATTGTTGGTGCACGTCTTGCTGGCGCATCTGTGACCAAGACAGCAAGTCTTTGTGATGCATCAAGAGCCACGGTATCCAGGGTAATGTCAGCATACCACCAAGAAGGACCAACCACATCCAACAGGATTAACTGTGGACGCTGTAAGAGGAAGCTGTCGGATTGTATCCAAAAAACATAAAACCACAGCTGATCAATCACGGCAGAATTCAATGTGCACCTCAACCCTCCTGTTTTCACCAGAACTGTCTGTCACCACAATAAATTATTGTGTTCTTAAATCAGGTGTTTCGTTTTATTGTCCAACTCCTGTATATTTATATATAAAACGCAGCCTAGTAGCATGTCTTATAGCGATATCATTAACAGCACTTTTGTCTTAGAAAGTTCTTTATGTTCTATGATTTACTGTATATCGAGGTGATGCATCTAAACGTCTCGCAGGTCCATCCAAACGTCTCCTGCAGCGTCCGTCTTCCGGTTCCGTGCTGCTATCCTCACCGGGGTTATATGTTCCTCTCCACTATTACTTGTTTAACCATGTTAGTTGTCAGACTTCGTGATAGTTACAGCTCCTCGCCGCGCTCTTGTATAATTCAGCAGTACAAGCCCATTAAGAATAGATGAAATATCAGCCTAATGTAATTCATTAATATTAAACAGTGCTTCAATTTGCGTGTAAGCTGGCAGCTTAAGCCCCCTGTCAGGGACAGACCTGCGAGGCATTTATTAATCGCAACTTGACTCATCAAGTTGCGCTGTGCCCGTGGATTAGCACAGATGCTAATGCGAGCCAAGTATGGGCATTAATTGGGGAAAACAAACAAATTAATCAGCGTTAAAGAAGGCTAGGGGCATCCGCTTGATAAGAAACTCAAAGCAGTGGACAGCAGTGGACAATTCCCTCCGGCCACTGGCTAGAAGTGTTCCGAAACGACAGATGGCAGCAGTTTGTGTCTCTATACCTTCTAGAGCACACACCTTGCACACGCATACACATATATATACACACACACACACCTCACATTATGTTCATCTTCCCACAGAGCAGCAGCAGAAGCTCCACAGGTGCATCAAGATGTCTGGCTGGAAGACATCCAAGGTCCAGGTGTCAAAATAACCCCCCACCCTCCGAACCCCCACAAAACCTCCCACCTGGTCATCATAATCACCAAGACCGAACAGCCTGCCCGCCGAGACAGATGATGACACATTCGACAGCTCCCTAAAGCCTGCCCGGAGACCGCCAGCCCACGCCAGCAAACAGCAGCCAACAGCATCCTCCACGCCGGGGCGGTGGCTGGTGCCGCTCCGAGCCCGTCTGGAGGACGCCTCCTCTTACAAATGAGTGCAATGAGTCTTTTACAGCTCTCTAGAGAAATTTTGATTTACTCATCTTTACAGAATTGTTGTAATTCCCCCACATTTGAGGGTTTTCCAGCATGAACCGCCTTTTTTAAGGTCATGCCACAAAATCTCAATAGAAATCAGATCAGGACAGACAGAGAATCGGTCATTATTTTCCCAATTATCTTGAGGAATATCAATATGTTTTCTGGTAAAATTGAGACAAGCCTTAATGTTCTTTTTGCTCAGTAGTGGTTTTCGTCTTGGTACTCTGCTGTACAGCCCATTTTTGCCCAGTCTCTTTCTTATGGTGGAATCATGAACGCTGATCTTAACTGAGGTAAGTGAGACCTGCAGTTATTTAGATGTTGTTATGGGTCTTTCATGACCTCTTGGATGAGTCCTTGCTGCGCTCTTGGGGTAATTTTGGTCAGCCGGCCACTCCTGGTAAGATTCACCACCGTTCCATGTTTTCATCATTTGTGGATAATGGCTCTCACTGAATGTGTGGAATGAGTCTTTTACAGCTCTGTGGAGAAATGTTGGTTACTCATCTTTAGAGAATTGTTGTAATCCCACCACATTTGAGGGTTTTTCAGCATGAACCACCATTTTTAGAATTGTTTAGCATTTGCTGGTGTGTTTTGGATCATTGTCCTGCCACAGAACACAAGTTCATTTCAGATTGAGGTCATAAACAGATCGCCATTCTCCCTCAGGATATACTTTTGGTCAGCTGGCCACTCCTGTTAAAGTTCACCACTGTTCCACATTTTCTAAAAGTCCCAAACCTTTAAAATTTGGCTTTATAACCTTTTCCAGACCTTTTTCTTTCTTATTTGTTCTTGAATTCCTTGGGATATCTAGCTTTTGAATATCTTTTGGTCTACTTTGGTTTTCCAGCATAAACCGAATGAAATGCTGAAAATTCTGAAATGCAGTGTTATTTTACGCCAGATGTAACGGGATACACAGCAGTTCTGCACATGAATCTGAAGCCTCTCAGCGGCCGGCGTTTATAGAGGAGGAGGAGAGTCTCTGATACTGAGAGATGTAGAGATGATGGAGGATGATGCTCGGCTCGAGTGCTGTTGGAAACTGGGAAATGTACCAGTTTGTACCACTTGTAAAGTGGCTCTCAAACAGCCAATGAAGTGGAATTTACATCTAATTTACAAGTGGGAAAAACTCAGGATTCAAAATGATACACAAGTTTACACAAAATATGATGTTCATGTCTATGACCACCGAAGTGCCTTGAGGTTTTGCATTAGAAAAAAAAAAGAAAATGGTGAATGGTGTACGGTATGTGATGTGTTTCAATGAAATCTGTATTTATGTTTTTTATTATTATTTTACACTCTATATTATTACACTATTACACAATGTTACACAATATATCACTAAAGACAACATAGTAAAGTAAAATGACGATATAATATAAGGAAGACTGAATATCTTTATCTATGCATAGTATATAGATATAGCTATGTACATATCTTTGAACTTTTATGACCTTTTATGGCAGAAAAAATGACAAATTTCCCCACTATGTGATTTCAGTTCAGTTTGTAATAATGTTTATTACACTTCATAAGGATAATTGGACTTTCACACAGTAACTCAGTTAAAAAAGTGAAACTCGTATATTCTATAGATGTATTAAACACAGAGTGATCTATTTTAAACGTTTATTCCTTTAATTGTTGATGATTATGGCTTACAGCCCCCTAAAAAAATGGAATATTATATAAGACCAATTGGTACTTTTGGCAGTGTGGGCAGTGTGCCAAGTCCTGCTGTAAAATGAAATCCACATCTCCATAAAAGTTGTCAGTAGCAGAGGGAAGCTGTAAGATATGAAGTGTTGTAAGATTTTGTGGGAAAACAAAACTGCACTGACTTTAGACTTGAAGACAAAACACAGTGGATCAACACCAGCAGATGACTTTTATGTAGATGCAGAATTTATTTTCCAGCAGGACTTGGCACACTGCCCAAAGTACCCATTAGTCTATTTATTAAAAAAGCTCCCCACAGTTGGATGTGATTTATTAGATATGAATCAGATTGTTTTTTTTTTGTTTTTTTTTTTTCAAAATATGTTAGTCACATATAATATATAATAATATATAGTATATGAGTTTTGCATGTTGAACTGAATTACTGAAATAAAGTAACTTTTTAATGATATTCTATTTTTTTTTTTTTGAGATACACTAGTATACCAAGACATATCATACATATATATATATATATATATATATATATACAATTATCCTTGTGAAGTGTAATAAACATTATTACAAACTGAATTGAAATCACATAATGGGGAAATTTGTCTTTTTTTTTTGCCATAAAAGGTCATAAAAGTTCAAAGATATGAACATAGCTATACCTATATATATATATATATATATATATATACAAAATAGATAGATATAAATAAAGATAGATATAAAACATTGCCCAGCCCAATGCACGACCATGTGATGAGCATTTAAATACACTATGACTATGAACCCAGACATGCGGAAAGAAAAATGAACTGATCTGACTATAATAATAAAAAAAGATTTAGTATTATGAGAATGCAGAAGGTAGAAGCATGTTTACACAATACAGTACTTTTTAGATGAAAAACACTTATGAAAAACACTTATCTCCAAAACAGCAACTTTACAGGAGAGAGAAAAAACCTTGTAAACTTTCAATGGAAGCCAATATAAAAAGAGCTTATTTCAGGTAATTTTGAAGAGTTTCTATTGGTCCATTTATCATGAAATTTTGGTTCAGAGTAAGGAACAGTTAGTCTGTTCAAATTATGTAGAAAACTTAAAATCCACAAAAATGGAGATAAGGGCTTTTCATTGGACAGCGACGACATGTATTTACTTTTGACAAAATAAAATGCACTTTATTTTCTAACACAAATTTTTTAAAAATATATCCACAGGTTATGCACCTGTAAACAGTTCCCCCAGTCACATTTATGAGTTTGTACTTTTTCTGAGACATTGAGAAATGTATCATTTTTAAAGTTTTATGATGTTTATGATGTGTCTCGTCGTAAGTGCAGAAATCTGCTCAGCGTGTTATTTGTTCGGTATGTCATTTTTTATTTATTGCTTTGGTTCGCGCCACCTGACTTGATAAACTGCACCAGCCTAATCATGACTCCAAAATGACGAAAGTTTTTTCAGCATTCGGGTAAGCGATGCCGACCTTGCTGTTGCATCATGAAGGTCAATGTGGGAGCTTCTTTATGGTGCAACACCTTGCTAACTCCGAACTGAATATTTTAAAGCTTCTCTGCTCTGCAACAGGTTGTGAGTTTAAAGATTTAAAACATAAAGTCAAGCCAAAATACCTTCCTTTCAGAGATAATGTCAATTAATCTGCTTATAAATCGAAAGGATAACATTCTGACCACCCCCTTCTTTACTAAACCCATTTTTAACTTTTTACATTATACACTAAATTTATATTATATTTCTTTAAATATAGACAGTAGTTGTGTTTGTGTTTCTCTGTATACCAGATTCTTCTCCTCCTTTTTTTCACCCTGTTCTTCAATAATCATTGTTCAGGGTCAAACTTACACATAAAAACATATACACATTTAGTTTTACATAAACCATAATTTAAAATACTGAATAATTTGTGTTTAGTATGGCTCTGGGGGCGGATGCAGCAGTGCTGCTGGAGTTTTTAAACACTGTTTTCACACTGCAAAAAACTCTAAATCTTAGCAAGTAAAATTTTCTAATTTTAATAATAAATAAATCAATAAATCTTATTTCCTTCTCTGATAAGACTTTTTGTCTTAATAAGCATTGTGTAAGTGTTAGATTATTTTAGGAATTATTATCTTAATCTTACTTAGAATTTTTACCTTATTTTAAGTAATTTGAATAAAAATAAGCACACAAAGTCAGCTTTCAAATTATTCTTATTATTCTTTTGTCTAAATTTAAGGTAAACAATTTAAGTAAGATTTAAGTTGCTAAGGTGTTGATAAGCGGATGCTATGGCATTTGTATTGGTTTCTATGGTGTTGTGTTGGTTGCTAGGTGGTTGCTAAGGTGATGTTATGGTGTCCTTGGTGTTTGCTAAGCTGTTGCTAGGTGGTTGCTAAGGTATTGCTATGGCATTTGTGTTGGTTTCTATGATGTTGCTGCGGTGGTGTCTAAGATGTTGCTAAGCAGTTGCTAGGTGGTTGCTAAAGTGATGCTATGATGTCCTTGGTGGTTGCTAAGGTATTCGATGTGGTTTCTATGATGTTGCTGCGGTGGTGTCTAAGATGTTGCTAAGCAGTTGCTAGGTGGTTGCTAAAGTGATGCTATGATGTCCTTGGTGGTTGCTAAGGTGTTGCTAGGTGATGCTATGATGTCCTTGGTGGTTGCTAAGGTGTTGCTAGGTGGTTGCTAAGGTGATGCTATTCTATCCATGGTGGTTGCTATTTTGTTGCTAGGGTGTTGTTGCTTCTTTGCAATGCCCACCATAATTATAGGGCTATAAAGTGTCGTATATGATAAGTGGAGCCAAAAAAAGGATATTAGGTGTAGAAACAAGGACATAATGGTCATAATGTAATAATGTAATTCATTTTAATGTGATGCATTGACCTAAAAATGTTTTTTACATAAGGATTTAAAGCAGAATAAACTTAATACATCTGATCTATTAAATTAGGACCCAGAAATAATATTAATTATTTGGAGCCAGAAATAATATTAATAATGTGACTGACCTATTTTAAAAAGCAGTCTGAATCATATCTAATGAATCACATCCAACTGTGGTGAGCTTTTTTTAATGAATTGAATCATTTGCTTAAAAAATACAATTGGGTGGAATAATTGCAGGATCTGGTTTAGCTCAGATTCCAGTGGCTCATACAGTCTGGTAAAATCGTGGGAGAGGGTTTTTTTTTACTGTATTCTCAGATTAAAGTCCTCTGAGGATCACAGCCAATTATTCATTATAATTAAAATGTGTGTCAATTGATTCAGACATCAGTTTTTACTTTGTGCCTTCATAATGAAATAATGAAACTGCCTTTATTGCATGTATTTTATAACTGATATAACCCAGACAGACTGGAGAGGACTGGCATTTGTTGTTATTCAGAATTGGGAATATGATTTATGTCTCTTAGATAAAATTTTTTTATACTTATTTATTCGAAAACAATATTAACTGAATCAGTTTTAACAATAATAGCAATTACATTAAGTAAGTATGTTTCAATATTAATGATTATTGCTGTTTTACCAAAAAAAAATGATGGTATTTGGACAGTGACAAAATCTTCATGTTTTTCTCTTTGTATGTCACCAAACTAAACAAAATAAAACAAATGAGATGAAATGTGGACTTTTAGATTCAATTTAAGTGATTGAACAAAAATACACAGCTCTGGAAAAAAATAAAAGAGCATTTCAGCTTCTGAATCAGTTTCTCTGATTTTGCTATTTATAGGTTTATGTTTGAGTAAAATGAACATTGTTGTTTTATTCTATAAACTACAGACAACATCTCTCCCAAATTCCAAATAAAAATATTGTCATTTAGAGCATTTATTTGCAGAAAATGAGAAATGGCTGAAATAATAAAAAAAAAAGATGCAGAGCTTTCAGACCTCAAATAATGCAAAGAAAACAATACGTTTATATTCATAAAGTTTAAAGAGTTCAGAAATCAATATTTGGTGGAATAACCCTGGTTGTTTTTTAATCACAGTTTTTTTTCATGCATCTTGGCATCATGTTCTCCTCCACCAGTCTTACACACTGCTTTTGGATAACTTTATGCTGCTTTACTCCTGGTGCAAAAAATCAAGCAGTTCAGCTTGGCTTGATGGCTTGATGCAATTATCTATGCAAAAAAAAAAAAGAGTACCAAACTTTCCAGAGATTTTGATTAAGGGAATAATGCTTTGTATATTGTAAAATATTGTAAAACATTTTTCTTTTATTTTTAAATAATTTTATTTCTAATTTTTAACCCACTCATTAGGACTCCCCCTATCACTAGTGATGCCCCAACACACCAGGAGGGTGAAGACTAACACATAGCCTCCTCTGATACATGTGAAGTCAGCCACCACTTCTTTTCGAGCTGCTGCTGATTCTGTATCATTGCTGAGTAGCATCACAGCACTAACGCTCGGAGGAAAGCGCAGCCTCTCGGTTCCGATACATCAGCTCACAGATGCGCTGTGCTGTGGACATCACCCTGGGAGTGATGTGGGGAGAGAGCGCCATCTACCCACCCGGAGGGAGCAGGGTCAATTGCGCTCCCTCTGAGCGCCGGCAGCTTGATGGCAAAGCTGCATGAGCGGGGGTTCAAACCTGCGACCTCCCGCTCATAGTGGCAGCGCTTTAGACTGCTGGACCACTTTCTAAAGTCACTGGGTACTTTTTTGAGAAGCCAGCATGTCCCTGGCTAAATTCCCCGACTCTCACCTTTAAACCCGTGAGCTAGCTGGATATCTGAGCTCTAATTAAGCTCCATCCTTATTAAATTCCACTCCCTCTGACTAGCGGCGGCGGCAGGGAGGGAGGGAGAGCGCCCGAGCTGCAGTCCAGATTAAGTGAAAAAGGGGTTGAGTGACAAAGAGGAAGAGAGGGTGAGAGGGTAAAAGAGGGAGGGAAAGAGCGATAGAGAGAGAGAGAGAGAGAGAGAGGGAGGGAGGAGTGCGGGTAGTGCCAGGGGGATTCTGAGGCATTTTAAATCCACTTGGTGTTAGTGGACCCCAGGGACTTTAATAATTGATAGAAAGGGTATTACGTTATACTGTTAACACTGTACAGTCACAAGCTAAGTGCCCTCTGGAACCCAACAGTGCTCTCACTTGTCCTCTCTCTCTCTTTCTGTCTCTCTCTTTCTGTCTCACCCTCTCAGTCTGATGGGGAGAATAAAGTACAGGCTCTAGTGGAGGATAGAGGTCCCTAAAAGTAGACATTTTAACATATCCAATAAGTCTGTCTTTACGTTTAACATCTTCAATTGGCTTTTTGTCTTCGACAGCAGAAGGATTGCAGTCTGTGACAAAGTATTTGCTTTTTAGTGAGACTTCATTTCATTTATTAAGAAAAATAAATAATCCAAACCAGGCCTGATCACTGCCATACTTGTAAAATCATCAATAAATCACTAGATAGACAATAGATCCTGTCTGACAACATAAAACAGATAAAATATTTCAAAAAGCAGCACATTATTTTACCCCCCATCTGAAAGAACTCAACAACAGATGAGAAAAACAAAGTCTGGAAAAGGTTATAAGGTCATTTCTAAAGCTTTGGGACTCCAGAGAACCACAGTGATTCACTATTATTCACTAATAGAGAAAACACTCAATGGAACACTGGTGAACCTTCCCAGGAGTGACCGGCCGACCGACCAAAATTACTCCAAAAGGGCATGAACATCTCTTCCAGGAGGTCCATAAAAAAAAGAACCCAGAACAACATTTAAAGAACTGCAGGATCTCAATCGCCTCAGTTAAGATCAGTGTTATGATTCAATGATTCAATAATTAGAAAGATCTTGCCGATGTTCCTGTCTCTATATTCTTTGCAGTGATAGCCCCACTTGACTCTTAGGCTTGGAAACGTCTATGACTTGTTTCGTCCCAAAGTCAGCCAGTCTGTAGCAAGTCTAGTTTAGCAAGTATTTTCTGGGTTTAATTGCAGTGATGATTAAGCACTTTAAGACCTCTGATTTGAGGCTTTTCTGACTCACAGCTGTGAAGGAAGTTTTACACTTCCTTTGGCACTAACCTCACTTACCTTAACTAATGCATCACTCTTATTAATCTCTAAAGGCACTGGTGATGAGGAGGTGGTGATGAGGAGCCATATTACTCTTCTAGAATACACCATGCTGTAAGGTAGGCTGACTCAGTGCCTAGTAGGAAGTGAATCTCTATGGTCTTCTTCATGGATCCGCCCACATACAGTGCTTGCGTAGGGAATATATCTTTTTTTTGCTTGGTATTTTTTTCCTGTCAACGAGGGTCTAAAAGGAAACCTTCCAGCCATTGAATCTGAGTGGGTCACCATAGAACGTCGTTGGTTCTGGTAGAGGTACAGGCATATGTCTGGCAATAATGGATTGACGAGAGCTGCCATATAAGTTACTTTAAAAAAAAAAGTAATCTGATTACTGATTGATTACTCCTTTAAAAAGTAATTTAGATACTTTATTTGTTACTTGATTTTAAAATGAATTAAGTAACTTTTAAGTTGTTTTTAAGTTACTGCCACCTCCACCTAACAGTTTAACCAAATCTCACTTATTGGAAGCTTCGCTCCACCTTTGGGATTTGTTCTATAAACGTTTCTTCAAATTTGATGTATTTTTGAAGCTAGGAAGCACTTTGTTGATAGAAAAATAGGAAAATAACAAAAAAATCAACGGACAGTAACTTGGGTAATATCTTTAACCCTGAGAACCCTACAGACGGATTTTCCATCCAAAATCGCACCTTGTGTTCTCAGCTTAATTACTCAGGAATCCCTTCACACATAAACATAATCCATATATTGTTAGAAAGGGCGGAACTTACTCTTTCTAAAAAATAGCATCTACAAGAAACCCATTGAGAAAAACACCTAAAAAGTGAGATCTCCTTCCCCAACCAATATTATTTACCTTTAGTGCTTCAAACATATTTATATGATATTTCAAACCAAATTATATCAGTAAATAAAGACTCAAAAGTGTCCCACAGAAAAAGTGTGAAACCACCATAATATAGATTTTTTTTTACTTATTTTACATTTTTACTAAACATTTTACTCATTTAGACTAAAAAGTTTACATTTTTGTATATAGTTCTTTCTTTGTGTGTCCTGATTAAAATACTGAAAGGTATAGGCTGCTCTGAGTGTCAGGTTTTTAGTATCTACATGTATCCTAGAGGTGTGATTATTGATTATCAAGAAAAATAAATCTGCCTGATGCTGCTTCTCCATGTATTTTATCAAAGTAATAATTAATAAACCATGTAATGAACTCAAATCATCAATATTCTTATGCTTTCAACTTATAAACACTCTACACTAAACATTTTTGAAAATATATCTTAGGTGTGAATATATTTAAAGTTTATACATTCAAAAATAAGTAAAAAAAAAAAAAAAACAGGCACTTGGTAAAATTTTGAGCAAAACATGATCAGTTCCAGGAAAATATAACAATTCTGCTTCCTTTTACATTTTAAATGATTATATTTTTGAGCAGCCGTATGTCTTCTGGAGTAAAAGAGATCAGGGCATGTGTCTGTCTGATATAATTACTGTGTTATAAGACCCGAAAGAGGAACTGAAAACAAAAATGGAGAAAAAACACCAAAACAGCCTAGAGGTTTGATCTGATTACTGGATTGGAAATCATAATGTGTTAGATTACCCATTACTGAACAAAAAATAGAGTAGCTAAGTAACACTTTCTTGACATTATTGACTGTCTTTATCTGGGTGTTACAGCTTGCGGTGCATCAGTGGGCTCAAGTCCTGCTTGAAAATGAAAGAAAATGAGTAAAAGCCTTAGTGCTTAGTGCATTGAAGCTCGTCTGGCTTGACCTTTTCTCTTTACTGCCTTGTTTTTCAGCCCCTTGTCCTTGACCATTGACCATTAACCCTTTATTGTGTCCAGAATGTCCATTTCTTGCTTGACGTTCCTCTGTGTCACCGTTTTACAGGTATAAACTACATGTTTCATGGTCAGGAACATTGATGCGTCTCAACTCTTCATAAACGTCATTCAGGCTCCCTAAAGCATTGTTCTCTTTAGTTTCTTTAGTCATTTTCATTCACCAGGTCAGTTGAGCATCTTCTTATTTTCTTATTGTGCAGTTCTTGACCCTTCTCCATCATCTTGCATCTCTTTGGTCTCCTTGTGGCTCTTGTAGAAGAATAAAGTCATAACCTCTTGTGCCGTCAGGGACTGGTGAGTGCATGTCTCTGGAAGGCTACAGCTCCTCTCTGTTGCTTGGTTGTGGCTTCATGTTCGTGCAGCACACACTCTTTCACTCTCAGAACTCTTTTTTCATTCCTGTAGATCCTGCTCTCTGGTGATGTCTTCAAGAGCACTGACTTCTCACTATGCCTGCCTCAGATATAAAGATGACAGCACAACTGTTCTTAACTGCACTGATTAGGGGGCTGTGAAGATATACATCAGCAGCTTATTTAAGGTACAAGCAATGTTATTTTATTCTTTCATCTGTTTATTGTTGAATTAAAAGCTGGATGCACTGATGGGCGTGGTGGTCTGAAAGTGAGGTGCGCTCAGATAAATTTCTGCCATGTTTCTATCTTGGAGGTGGGAAGTACAGGAGCTCCACTGACTGATTAAAACCCTGACAACAGTCAACAGTCAACCTCCCAATCCAGCTTAGCCATGCAGGAGTGCTGTGCGTATACAACCCCACTCTGTAGAATGCAAATTCAGTTTTTAACTCAACAATAAACAGAATAAAGAATAAAATAACATTGCTGTTTCCTTTAATGAGCTGCTGGTGTATCTTCACGGTGTAAACGAGCAGCTCAGTATCTGTCTCTGCTGAGACGCACAAAAGCGCCACGCTGTTAAGATACAAACATGACAAAGTCAGAGCTCACTTGTTTTTTAAAGGGAATGAAAACTAGCACACTGATTGGTTTCTTTCAAGTTATGCCCAAAATTAACCACACCCACGATAATGTTAGATGTTAACGCATGGACCAAGATAATTCAGAGGTTGTGTAAGTGGGAGGATTGGTCCCAGCAATGAAAAGTTGTCTTTCCAAAAAGCTCTACTTACTTTAGCCCTTGCTGGACTCTCTGGGTAACATTCCCTCACGTCTTGCTCTGCTGTTATGTGTGGCACGTGTAAAGAGTAAAATTAGTCTCCTGGAAGGTGGGTATATGGGGTATGTTGGGTATACTGGCATATATACAGTACAGGCCAAAAGTTTGGACACACCTTCTCTTTTTCAATCTGTTTTCTTTATTTTCATGACTGTTTACATTGTAGGTTCTCACTGAAGACATCAAAACTATGAATGAACACGTGGAGTTTTATATACTTAACAAAAAAAGGGGAAATGACTAAAAAAAATTTTTATATTCTTGTTTCTTCAAAATAGCCACCCTTTGCTCTGATTACTGCTTTGCACGCTCTTGGCATCATTCTCTCAGTGAGCTTCAAGAGGTGGCCACCTGAAATGAAAAGTTTTCCAACAGTCTTGAAGGAAGGAGTTCCCAGAGGTGTTTATTAGCACTTGTTGCTTTTTTGTCTTCTTCACTCTGTGCTCCAGCTCACCCCAAACCATCTGGATTGGGTTCAGGTCCGGTGACTGTGGAGGTTCAGCTCATTTTTTTCTTTTTTATTAAGTACATAAAACTCCACATGTGTTCATTCATAGTTTTGATGCTTCAGAGAGAATCTACAATGTAAAAAGTCATGTAAATAATAAAGAAAACGCATTAAAAAAGAGAAGGTGTGTCCAAACACATACCACTACACCAGGCCCTACTGGGTGATCCTCACTGTTGGCTTGTATTATCCGGACTTGCTGAGAAATCTGCTTTTCTCTTGTGTTATCAGTGGGGAGCTCCTCTAATGCCAGCTAGATGGCACTCCAGGGGAGGCTCCAAACAAACTGCCTCCACTCCGTGCCAGCATGTTAAGTGGCATTGGCGTCCTCCGGGCAGAAGAGACCCCCCGACCCTATTACAAGTCACAGTTAGCCGGAGTGTCCCATAAAGGTCAGAGCTCAAGCACTGGGGTGGCATCTATCCTCATGCATTGAGTCTGGCTCCCTGCCCGCACGCCACGGGGCACAGAGAACCATGCTGACCACTCCACAAACCAGCCATGTTGGCATTCACTCCCAGTCATCCTGCCTCTCAGCTGGCATTTCCAAAGCTGCCCTGCAACTGGGGGGAAAAAATGACAAATGGTACAGCATTAATTTGAAAAACAATTATTACCTTATCATGTAGTTCCTGCTGAAGCAATTTCATACTTTAATTTCTGACAAACTGCAAATTTCTCTTGAGTGGCTTTTGTGCTGCGTCTATTGTAATTGTCTGTTATGGTGATACAAATTAAATTGAATTGAATAGTGTGGGGAGGGGGATCTGGATGAAACCTGACACGGCAATACTTGGCTCTTCAAATTAAAGTGGAATTATCTACCTGATGTACGTCAGAATTACTGTACGTTCGCTGAAACGACGTAGCGGACAAAGATACGGAGCGCCCGATTGGATCATAATGGATCAGATATTATAAGTGATGTTGAGTGCGATGGGTTTTAACACCTTTTACTGAAACTTTTACAATAAAACTCAACACAAGACAAGACAAGAAGGAGTCCTGTGAGATTTGGCTCAAAGTTGCTGAAGGGCCTGTTTTACACCCTGTCTAAGGCACAACACGATGCTCATTGCTATTTTACACCCCATCAACAGCCTATTTTCATATCTTGCTCCTGCACTGTTAAAATAGCATCAGAGTTTTTAGGAATAAATTTACACTGATGGGTGTGGTGGTCTGGAAGTAAGGCGTGTTCAGGTAAATTTCTATTGTGTTTCTATCTAGGTCGTAAGGAAATACAGGTTTCGAGCTGCGCAAGGTGTATTTTTAACTTATATTTTATTTCAAATTTTTCCCATTTTCTCCCCAATTTACACGGCCAATTACCCAACCCACTCATTAGATCACCCCCTATCACTAGTAATGCCCCAACACACCAGGAGGGTGAAGACTAACACACGCTTCCTACGATACATGTGAAGTCAGACAACGCTTCTTTTTGAGCTGCTGCTGATGCTGTAGCATTACCGAGCAGCATCACAGCGCTAACACTCGGCGACTCGGTTCTGATACATCAGCTCACAGACGCCCTGTGCTGTGGACATCACTGTAGGAGTGATGTGGGGAGAGAGCGCCATCTACCCACCCGGAGGGAGCAGGGCCAATTGTGCTCCCTCTGCCTTAGACCGCTGGACCACTCAGCGCCTTAAGGTGTATTTTTTATACAATTTGCAATTAACCTGTGCGCTATAGATCACAGATGACGTCCAGACATCCCACCCTGTAAAAATTATCTCCAGGAGTTATTTGTTGATGGGGTGTGGGTGGCTGAGATTGCAGCATTATTTGCAGCATTAGTTTATATCATAGTTTATAATTTGGCATTAGTGTGCCCCAATAAAATGCAGGACATTCTCTGAAAAACTGTAAATTAAATCTGTAAATTAAAAGTAACAGTATTGGTATTAAATAAAGTAAATTTTTTGCTTTTTTTTTTTTTTGCTTTATGGAACAAAAAAAGAAACTTTGCATTGTGAGTGGCATGCTTAACTGGGGTCCTGTACGTCCAAATGTTTTTAGACACTCCTTTGAATGTACGGCTTCAGTGGCTCAGTGAGCACTAAAGCTTAGATTGGCTCTAAAAAATCTCGCCCGACCCGGCCTGAGCCTGTGCATATTCTGCTGACCCATAAACTGTCTTTGTGAACCCGAACCTGAATTAAATCTCTCATTTTATAGAAAGTAGAGTGCTAAAACTGTGTTGTTGTTTTTTTTACATTTTCGGGCTGTTTGAATGAGCAAAGACCTGTTATTTGATGAAAATGTTTATTAAGAACTGATTTCCAAAAGATTAAAACACTAACAATGCGAACAATGATCCACAGGCCTAAACATTGTTAAATTAGGCTACAAGAATGATATCTAATTGACTTTTCTCTGCTCTGATATAATTTGGTTTAACTTTCTAAACAAACTAACTTTTTTATATTGATCTTATAGCCTAAGATCTGCGTGATAATGACATATTTACTTCTGCAACTTGTTTTTAAACACAGTTTGATTTGTTACTTGGCTATAGCCATAGCCACAGGTTTATATGCAATAATAAAATAATAATAAAAATAACATTAATAAAAGGAAAGTGGTGGGATAGAGAATCTAAATTCTAGTGTAAACATTCAGCTTGTCTTTTTTAGTACTACTGATTTTAGAGGCCGCTGCTCCAGTACTTCTGTATATGAATATGTAAATGGTTTAGTGCAGAATTATAATCCATTTACCTGTGCACGTTTAATTGTCATTTAATTGCCAATTGTTTGTTATGTACTATGAACTTATGAGTATGTGTAGCATTTAATTAGACCACATTCTTAATAATTATTCTTATTATTTATGTATTATAACTGTTTTATTGTTTGGTTGTGATTTTATTTTTAGCCTATTATTATCTTGTTTTTTTATAGCTTTTAATTAGATCTTATTTTTATCTGTCTGCTTTGAGTGTATTTTTATTCTATTATAATTTTCATTCCTTTGTAAACTCTGTTTTTGGGTATTATATTTTGTTAATGTTCATTTTATTTTATTTTTATTTATTTATTTATTTATTTTTTATTGATTGAATTATTATTATTATTTTTTTAAATGCCTTGCTTGCTTGTTGTGCTTGTGTATTATTTCTTTCTCAATTTTTTATGTATGAAAGGTGCTATATAAATAAAGTTTATTATTATTATTATTATTATTATTATTATTATTATTATTATTATTATTATTATTTGTATTATCTTTAGTGTAGATTTGTGATACTTTTAATAATAGCACTTTTGAAATAGTTCTATTAGGTGTATTTTTCTGTTCAGGTGCAGCGCTGTGTATATAATATATGTATTATACATATATATATATATATATATATATATATATATATATATATATATATATATATATATATATATATATATATATATATATATATACGTATTCATCCTCCGCTCCGTATCCTGCACTGGGACACTGTAATTGACTGGACAGGGACTGTTGTGTAAGGTGACCTCCATTTGGACACTATATCTCCACCAATCAGCAGGAGTCAGGGGTGCAGGTATGCATCACTGCCCTGACCTTACCCACAATGCTTGCTGGGTAATGAGGGGCATGGGGACCTTACGCAAAGATGGCCAGGGGGATTATGGCAGGTGACCTCCAAGGTCAAGACCCAGTCATACATACATATACAGAGGTAAAAGTGGAAAGTGGACGTATTGGAGAAAAAAGAGGATTTAAAATGGGTCAGTGAACAGAGCAGAGTGTGGATCTAGTGAAGGGTGAATATGCGGAAAAATATATGTCTAAGACTTAATTCAGCCTTCTCTGCTAATGGCTCAAAACTGATATGCTAACATATCAGATTAAACTGTGCCTCATCAGCAGTTTAGCTCAATTAAAAAGAAAGAAATATATTTGATATTTGCTGGGTTTGGACCAAGAGCAGATGATGCTTGTTGGGCGAGGACTGGGCAGATTACGCTAAGTTGGGGTCAAATATAGTGGCAAAATTAAGGATAGTACATACTAATTAGTCCTATATTTAAATAAATATATGCCTACATGCTTTGATTTTTATCCGCTCTCCTTGTAATAAATGAATTGCTTCAAAATCTGAAAAGAAAATGAAAAAAAAAAAAACACTGGAAAGGTTTATGGATATGTAACGACCACTGTTTAACTAGATATATATTAAAATATATATATTTTAGAGAGGAACTGCAGCAGCTACGCACCATCCATCTCAGAGCTCTCACTCGTCTGATGGAGGTACGGCAGCAGCAGTATTTCCATCCAAAATCGCACCTTGTGTTCTCAGCTTAATTATTCAGGAATCCCTTCACACATCAACATAATCCATATATGGTTAGAAAGGGCGGAGCTTAAACTTACTCTTTCTAAAAATAGTGATCACATCTCAGTGTGGTAAAGCTAAATCTACAAACAAATCTAAAAACCCATTAAGAAAAACACCTAAAAAAGTGAAAAATCTCCTTCCCCAACCAATATTATTTACCTTTAGTGCTTCAAACATATTTATATGATGTTTCAAACCAAATAATATCAGTAAATAAAGACTCAAAAGTGTCCACAGAAAAAGTGTGAAACTACCTGCTTTACTCAAACTAAAGCTAGGTATGGTGTGCGCACTACTTTATATAGTTTTATAGTTTTTTTTTACTTGCACATTTTTACTAAGTAATTATTTTGCACTAAACATTTTGTTTTATTTATTTAGACTAAATACTGAAAGGCATAGTCTGCTCTGAGTGTCAGGTTTTTAGTATCTACATGTATCCTAGAGGTGTGATTATTGATTATCAAGAAAAATAACTCCACCTGATGCTGTTTCTCCATGTATTTTATCAAAGTAATAATTAATAAGACATGTAATGAACTCAAATCATCACTATTCTTATGCTTTCAACTCATAAACACTCTAGTCTAACCATTAAAAAAAATATATCTTAGGTGTGAATATATTTAAAGTCTATACATTCAAAAATAAGTAAAAAAAAATGACTAAAACATGTCCAATTCCAGGAAAGTATAACAATTCTGCTTCCTTTTACATTTTAAATGATTATATTTTTGAGTAGTTGTATGTCTTCTGGAGTAAAAGAGATCAGGATAGGGCTATGTTATAAGACCTGAAAGAGGGACTGACAAAAACCTAGAGTTCAAAGGGGTTAAGGACGATCACTTTTCTGTTTATTTGCAAATCAACAAAAAAATAACAATGATTTATCAGGGGCTTTTATTTTTATTTTTAAGTAAAGCGATGTTTATAGAATGTATGGTTATGATATGGTATGATATGGTTACACATATAAAAGGGAGGCTGTATTATTAGCATAAATATAAAGGTAGGGAAGCATCATGCTGAAAGCCAGCAGGAATTTTCCTCTTCCTTCGTTTTTAAAATGTCAAATGAACAATGTGGGTGATGATATTTGATTTCTCGGTAAAGCAGATGCATGAGCTCCAGGAATCTAATTTGCTTGCTTAATGGTTAATATTAGACAGATGTAGCACCCCCACAATAACCATTTACACTTCAGCATCTAAAGCTCCTATATTTACTGAGAATCAGAGGAGAGATCTGTCACTGAGCCTGACATTCTAATGAGGGGTTATTTTTATACAGTATGTTTTTACACTGTATACGTGATTGTACATTTCAGTTTCATCTGTAGACTTTGTTTATTATTATTAATATTTTTTTTATTTTAAAATAATTAAGTAAAATAATATTATTTTTAGGCAATTTACTCTTAACACTAAAGGGGCAACTTTACAGGAAAAGGTAAAAATAAATAATGTCTTTGACGTCCTCTGAGAAAATTACAGGCTAAATTATCTACTGTTTTTCTCTGAACTCCGTGGTCCTCCGGTAATTTTAGTCCCGTCCGGACGCACATCTCTGAGTTTTGTCTCCTCGCCTTTAATAAAATAGCTATTTGTTCACTGCCGTGCACAGTAATTACACTTTGGGCACTTGGGCGTTTCCTTAGCAAATGAAAATGGAGGAGCTACTGAACGCCACAATGTCATGCGACCGAAAAAAACTAAAGCCTAAAAAACTCACTGGTGCTCCTGATATTTCAATTGCAGTCCGGAGGCAGGAGTTATATCACTAAAGAGCAGAAGTGTGAAATATTTTACACAGACGTCCCACTGAGAAATTAATCTCATCCAGATAGAGCTTTAGCCTAACAACATTTCAACATCTTCTTCAATAAGATTCAATATATAGTTATTTAAAATGTGCTCTACCGAAAATCTAAGCTAAATATTAAAGTCTTGAATAATTTTACTACTTTGGCTACTGGCAAACCAAAATTGGATAAAAGAACACTGGACATCAGAAAGCAACTTCACAATAAAGATATTGTTACCACTAGATAATCAGCACCTGCCAGATAAAGGCAGGTTATTATCAGCAGACAGGTGATAGAGCTGGGATGGTCCTCTCTGTCAGTAACGAGATGCTTCATCTGTCTTTATTTGTATCTCCCAGTGCAGATCATTAACATTTACATCTGTGTGAGAGTAGATACATAAACTAGCTTCACTTTCTCTCTCTCTCTCTCTCTCTCTATAATTTTCTCCATCTTTTTAATCTCTTCCAGCTCTTTCTTTTTCACTTACTCTCCATCACTATATATATTTTTTTATTTATCCCATTTTCTCCCCAATTTACACGGCCCACTCATTAAGACTCCCTCCAATCACTAGTGATGCTCCAACACAAGGAGGGTAAAGACTAGCACACGTCTTCTCTGACACATGTGAAGTCAGACTCCGCCTCTTTTTGAACTGCTGCTGATTCTGTTCATCCACTGCTAACACACGGAGGAAATCGCTGCGACTCGGTTCTGATACATCAGCTCACAGACGCAGCCTTGTGGAGTGAAGAGGGGAAAGAAGAGCGCCATCTACTGTACTGTACCCACCCAGAGAGAGCAAGAACAACTAACTGTGCTCTCTCAGGGATCCGGCAGCTGGTGAGACTCAGTCAAGTCTGAAGTCTTTGTAGAGTCCAAGTCTGAAGTTTTTTGAGGACGAGTCCGAGTCAGGTCTAAAGTCTTTTGTGCACAATTTCAAGTCAAGTCTAAAGTCTTTTGTGCACAAGTCTGAGTCAGGTCTAAAGTCTTTTGTGCACAAGTCCGAGTCAGATTTGAAGTCTTTTGTGCACAAGTCAGAGTCAGGTCTAAAGTCTTTTGTGCACAAGTCCGAGTAGTCTAAAGTCTTAAAAAAGGATGAATAGTCAAAAGAATTAAATATCTCAAGCCTTTTTTTTGTAAAGTCAAGTTTTAAGGGCCATCAGGCACAGAATCCTGATAATGGCATATGCACCCACCGCTAGCCAAATCGTTAGCCAGATCGCTAGGCCTCCGTATAACACTGTTAAGCCAACTGGAGTCCTCGACCACACACGAGCTGCATCACTTGGTTATGAGTATAAATCGTCCTTCAACAACTCCACGTGCGAGCGGCCAATTCTCTGAGCTTTCTGCGGCGTTGCCAGGTTGGTGGGGACCCCTCAGTACGGGGGGAGTTTTCTGAGAGCGATTTGGCCGGATCCGGAGCTGCTGGCCCTGCTGAAGGGTTGATTGAGCAGGAGAGAACCTGGACCCACAGAACAAACAGCAGATAGCGTTTGACATTTACTCTGGCTCAGCGGCAGAGTGTGACGGTTATCAGTGGAATTGGAAGTCGGGGGTGTATCTGATGGCTTCGCTGCTGATAGAGACAGATTGGATTTGAATCTGAAATCACTGTTGCTTCTGCTAACCATATGATTCCACAGAAAAGAAAAAACATAATATCCTACACACCGAGCCGCCACTTTATTACACACACACACGCACTCAAGGGCCATTTTACCATATACTATAAATGCACTTTGTACTGTTAGTAGTGTATGACTGCGGACCATCTGTTGCTACACTATTACAACTAAAAGCACCAAACTTGGTTCTTTGTTCTTTAGAGAGACACCACTGAAGATGCACTTTCAGTTTTTTGGTGCAAATTAGATGAGGTACAGTACAAGTAAAAAATTTGGACAGACCTTCTCTTTTAAAGTTTTTTTTTACTTTTATTTTTTACTGCATTGTAAATGAATACACATAAGGAATCATGTACCATATTTTTTTTGTATATAAGGCACACTTAAAATCTTAAAAAACATAATTTTCCCAAAAGTCAACAGTGTGCCTTATAATCCGGTGCACATTATGTATGAATTCTAAGGCTGGTAGCAGCCGCATTAGCATTAGCCGCTAACCGTACTAAGCGCTAGCTTCTTTACCATTCAGAGGTGAGTATATCAAACTGTGGTCTGTGTGTTTACAGTGCAAAAACAAGCTATGTGGGACAAACCGCTAGCTAATAGCGCCCTGGATTACTGGAACACTCAGGGTTCCTCAGTCTATTGCTATTGGGCAGCATTTACGTTTCGCTAGCGCTGTGGTTAGCGGCTAATGCGCTAATGCTAATGCTGCTGCACCCAGCCTTAGTGCTGGAGAAACTTCACTGAAAACTCACCCTTAGACACAAAATATTGGAAATCTAAACTTACTGCAAATAAATGGAAGCACTTCACTCACCCAAATAAACAGTTTTTAGGTGAAAAATCTGTGTAGATTAACATCCAGCACTCGCTTAACTTTAAAAGAAAATGCTTATTCTAAGAATTACAGTTTTGTTTAGTTAAGCGTTTCCCCAGATTCACCATTAGAAGGGAAATATGGCAACATTAACGACTAATGTCGCTTAATGCACCTTATAATCTGGTGCACCTTATTATCCGACAAATACGGTAGAAACTTAAAAGTGTTAAACAGACCTGGTAACTTGTGGTTTCTGAGGCTGGTAACTCTGATTAACTTATCCCGTACAACAGATTAAACTCTCGCTCTTCCTTTCCTGGGGAGATCCTGATTAGTGCCAGTTTCATCATTTCAGCATTTTCCATTTTTTTTATGTTTTTAATAATTAACCATATTCAGTCAAATAATCAATCAATGAATCTTAATACAGAGCAATGTGGAACAAAGTTGATGGTCCTACTTTATAATAAGTGTCTCTAATAACTGTGTAGTTACACATTAACATTTTTGTAATAACATATATGTACAGACTGTATATGTAACAACGTGTTACAGATTTATTACAGTTGTGTTAATTGGTTATATCATTACAGAAGCATGAGCATCAATTTTGACTTCTGTTTAATAGAGCATAGTTTGGGAATTGAATAGTTTATATAATAGTGTGTGTAGAATAATTACATTTTATTCATTTATTTTATTTATATAGCGTTTTTCACGATTCTCAAAGGCACTTTAAATATAAAGCAAAACACGTACAAAGCACAAAGTAAAAATTGTATGAGATACAGTCATTTAATTAAACAAATTAAAGTAAGAATATAGAAGGCTTTAAACACATGACTAAGCATATTCAGAAAACAAAAAGCACAATTAGTTTCTACATTATAAATTAAATAAGATCTGAAGAGGTGGATTTTGAGAAGTATGTATGTATATAACACCTTAATACATGTGTAATAACTGTAATTAATCTGTAACTGTACAAACTTCACCAGCAGTTGTAAACGTGTAATTACACAGTTATTAGTGACACCAGTAGTGAATCCAATAGAACTCATTTATGATGTGAAAAAGCAGGAATGTTGTGAATCCATGTCACAAAGAATTTTCGGCGTTTTTGGCAGCAAAAGGGAAGCAATTATTTTTTTCAAGCAAAAGCCTGAACACAATTAGAAATCATTTGGTTTTATGTCAACTATAATTTACTATCATATTTCCTCCCATTCCAAACAGTGTTATTTATTTTCTTACTGCCACTTTTTAACAATCCAAAATCCTGCAGATAATGATGAATAATTTAATGCTGCTGCATGGTGACAGTGTTTTCCACATTTCGGTTTAATGTGATGAATAAAGGTTAAATTAGACATGAAGAATCAGGAACAGCTTTCCAACCATGTAAAACCTCTAATCATCCAATCATCTGCTGCTTTTCAGAGCCGTAGCATAAATATTTAACGTCTTTGTGATGGAATGCTAATCTCGCCTGATCATTTCCCCTGAATATCTCTCGTCTGATTGGACTGAAAGTGCAGCAGCAGATGGGCTCCGGTAAATAACTGTAAACCTGCAGTCCAACATTCTCACAACACACTGAGCATCTTTTATAATAAAATAGAGGATAAAATACAGGTGGAAAGAGGTGATTAACCCTTAAACAATCCTTGGCCTGAATATGGGATACAAGTGAAGGTGATACAAATCACATTACCTCTGCAGTAAAATAAGTTCTTCACATGTTGAAAGGTTTGAGAGCTTTGGAGATTACAAAAATTAAAAAAAAAAACACTTAGAGAAGTGGTATTGTGCTCTTAAGACACATAATTATTTTATAATTTCAGATCAGTTTTAAGAGGAATCAGCCACAAATTCTGCATGATTGAAAATAGACATAAAAACTGGAAAATCGTAAATAATCAAAAGGTTGGGAGAAAAATAAAATTATTAATTTGTGTTTAGGAAAATATTGATTTTAAAATTAGAAAAGTTCATAAAAGTGCCAATTTTATGTATTTTATTCATAATATTTTGACAGTTGCAGGTTTACTTCAGTATTTTTCATTTTTATTACAGTTATAATGTTTTAGATATTTTAGATTATTAGAGATAATATTTTACTAAGACAGGGTGCTTTCTTTTATTAATTTATTCTTCTTTTATTGTTTTTAGTTGTATTTTAGTTGTATTTAGTTTATTTATATATATACGTATATATATATATATATATATATATATATATATATATATATATATATATATATATATATATATATATATATATACATTTGATTGATTGGTTGGCTGGTTAATTGATTGATTGATTGAATGATTGATTGATTGATTGATTGATTGATTGATTGATTGATTGATTGATTGATTGATTGATGGTTCTTGTGAAAATATAACAGTATGAAGGTTGTGATCAGGTCACTGATGTCAAATGTTACTCTCTTAAAGGGGCGGGGTTATCCCAACATGACATTTGAAAAGCATAATATTATTATAAAATGAGCTAAAGGAATAATTGAGATAAAAAACACATCTAAACTTTCAGAATATAGAATTTATAACACCCACCTGCTCATGTTTGTCAGTGAGTTCCAAAAATACCCATGCAATTATAAGTTGTTATGTTTCCTAATGGATCATACCAAAGTAAACCCCATTTTATACAGTATATAACATATTTACATTTATGTAAAGTTATATTTAAAGCGTGCATGTGTGAGTGAGGCATGAAAAAAAAAACGTGTTAGTGGCATGCACAGACAATATACAACACAGTGTCTAATTTAAAGTATACAGAACGTGGAAAATGAGTGAGGGTCTCATAGAAATGCTAAAAAATAAATGTCTAACTGCTTTTGATTTGAGTTTCTTGGCCTTGTGAGTCGCTGCAGAAGCGTTAATTCCTGCCTTCTCTCCTCCTCTTCCGCCTCTCCGTCTCCTCGTGCTAATTCACTCCCTGCAACTCCTTTAAGTTTGATTGCAGGAATTAGAGGGAGGATAAAGATGCTCTTGATCTCTGGCTGTGCTCAGGCATTCTGAATGGGGCTCCAATTAACAGCTGCATACCTATTCATCTGCACACAGCCCTCAGAGGCACCCTGGCACACCGGGCACAGGCGGCACCCCGCAGGTCTGAGGCCAGCCCCGGCTCTGCCACGTGCACACCGAGGCTTTCTGTAGAGTAAGACCCATAGGGCCCTGTTTTAGTGATCTATAGGCGAGCTGTCAATCGTGCATCATACAGCTTAATTTAGTTTTTTTTAGAATGTCTTTACTGTCATAACGACAGGAAAAGTACAACTTGCACAACTTAAAACTTATGCAAAAGGCTAAAGTCAGAGCTCACCTGACTCTTAAAGTTTATTTCACACTGTGCCCAAAACGGGCCGATGATTAATTAAGAGAATTAGTATGTGACCTTTTTTTTTTTGTTGTTGTTTTTTCCCATTTTCCCCCCAATTTAGCACAGCCAATTACCCAACCCACTCATTAGGACTCCAGCAATCACTAGTGATGCCCCAACACACCAGGACGGTGAAGACTAACATCACATCAACAGGAGTGATGTGGGGAGAGAGCGCCATCTACCCACCCGGAGGGAGCAGGGCCAATTGTGCTCCCTCTGAGCGCCAGCAGCTTGATGGCAAAGCTGCATGAGCAGGGGTTCAAACCTGCGACCTCCCGCTCATAGTGGCAGCGCTTTAGAACGCTGCACCACTACGTGACTTTTGCGCATTTTGATCCGCCCAAGGTGTCAAAAAGGTAAAAAATGTCTTATTTCCTTTAAATTGTATTACTTTTTGTACTTTACTATAGTAAGTCGCTTTGAATGTAATGTACTTTTCCTGTCATTATGATAGCAAAGACACACTGGCATGCCTTAAATCAAGCTGCAAAATCGGGGCCTTATGTGTTGTAAAATGAAGATTTAAGACTTTAAGACAAATTTACTTTGGATCAACTCAACATGGCCCTGAAGTTCAGGCAGATTTCTGTATAAAATGCACATGAGCACTCCAACTTTGCCACCTACCGCAGCGGCACAGGCCAGCGTCTGAAGTGTTCCTCCTCTACATCAGCTAAACACAAAGACGGCCTGAATTATTGAGGAGTGGGGCTGCTGTAGCGCTGAGTAGTGCCCTGTCATCCTACATGCTCTTTGGCCCTTTCCTCCATACCTCCTGCCACTGCTCTCTCCATCCGCAGTGCTGCCATGCTCTCAGTGCTTCTCTCTACATATATTTCTTTCATACCAACTTTCACTCCCAAGCGGGAGGCAAAGAAGCACCTCGAATACGAATCTGTGCAGAGAAATATGTGGGAAAGATGTGGCTTTATGTGCAATATAGGATGCAAGCCTAAGTTGAGAGTGGGCTAGGGCTGCACGATATGTCATTTAATAGAGAACTCTGGTGTAAACTCTGGTGACTTTTGTTGTATTAAAACATGATAAAAAGGTTAGCTCAGATAAAACAACTGTATTTGAGAGTTGAGTCGGATTGAGACTGGATCACGTTCTTTGTACAAGTGATTTTTTGTTTATTCTAATCTACACATACTTAATCGAACTGCACTAGGTGTACAATAAGTGTGCTGGTGTGAAAACGACTTAAGTTAGGTCTGCAGTTTTTAAAGCAAGAACCAGCAGCTGCAAGCAGTGAACGCAGCACATACTGCACTCAGTGTGTAAACAGCATGGAGCAGCAGAGACAGTGTTTGTTCATAGCTGTGGTAATTAGTGTTATATGGCTAAAATATATATATATCAGATTAAACTACTTCTTATCTGCTGTTTAGCTCAAATAAAAGGAGTATATTTGATACCTGGGTCAGATCGAGACCGGATCACGTTCTCTCAATTACTGTTTTTAGTTCATTTTAACCGAACCAAATAGTGCTGGTGTGAAAACACCCTAAAAAGAAAAAGTTAGGTCTGCAGTTTTTGAAGCAAGAACCAGCAGCTGCAAGCAGTGAACGCAGCACATACTGCGCTCAGTGTGTAAACAGCATGGAGCAGCAGAGACAGTGTTTGTTTATAGCTGTGGTAATTAGCATTATATGGCTAATTTATCAGAATAAACTACTTCTTATCTGCAGTTTAGCTCAAATAAAAGAAGTATATTTGATATCTGAGTTGAATTAAGACCGGATCACATTCTCTTAATTACTGTTTTTAGTTCATTTTAACCGAACCAAATAGTGCTGGTGTGAAAACACCCTAGGATGAAAAAGTTAGGTCTGCAGTTTTTGAAGCAAGAACCAGTAGCTGCAAGCAGTGAACGCAGCACATACTGCGCTCAGTGTGTAAACAGCATGGAGCAGCAGAGACAGTGTTTGTTTATAGCTGTGGTAATTAGCATTATATGGCTAACTTATCAGAATAAACTACTTCAGTTTATCTCAAATAAAAGGAGTATATTTGATACCTGGGTCGGATCGAGACCGGATCACGTTCTCTCAATTACTGTTTTTAGTTCATTTTAACCGAACCAAATAGTGCTGGTGTGAAAACGCCCTTAGATTCAATATTACTTCAAATTATGAGTTTTTTTCTCCAAACTCCAAAACAAATTGGTACATGCAGAACATTCGCTGTTTACTGGAAACTGTATATGGTTGTAGTGGGTGCTCTAGTGAGCATAATAGCTAATCCAGTTATTGGACATTTTAAATAGAACTTTAATGTTTTACTCTATTTTGTATAGCATTTTATGTTTAAGTATTGATAGCAAGCATAGATGCATTTTATCTAAATGGGTCCTGCAAATCTCCACTAAATCTCCACTAAAAACCAAAGTGTCAGACTTTTTTATGATGAACGCATTAATAAAAAGACCGAGAATGACTTAAACACTGACTTCCGCAGTGAAAATGATGGCAAAAGTCAAAATGACTAATACTGGCAAAGGACAGGAATTGAGTGACTGGCGTTCTAAATAAAACGCTGCCTATCTTCCATTATAAGTGGATCACAGGAAACTAGTTTGAGCTGTTTTTGAATGCCTGTCTGCCATCTAATTAATAATCTTCCCACATGCCATTTAAGTCAGAGCACTCTTGGTGGGCTGCACTTATCTTGCTAATCCTGTAAAAATGAATTATTTAAGTGCCACCCTTAACCGTGGAAACGTGCTCTTTAGGCTGTATAGAGACTGTATAGATACTGGACCCTTCCCAGTGTAAGAGTGTTTTATAGTGTTCCTGTTTGTTCTCTCTCTCTCTCTCTCTCTCGCGCTCTCCTCTCGCGCTCTCCCACCCTCTCCTCCTGTGTGTATCACTGTAAGACAGAAAGAGCTGGCGACAGATACTTCCCAGCAGCCTCGGTCCCCAGAGCACTCGTTAAGCTGGCCTTCAGAAGAGCCAGTGAAATTACAGTGGTAGAACAACACTCGCTTTGACATGGGCTTTGTCAGGGCATAGTTACACAATGGGGTAGGAAGAAGGAAGGAGAAAAAGAGGAAAGGGAAGATATAAGGGGAATATATATATATATATATATATATATATATATATATATATATATATATATATATATATATATTAGACCACTTCAGTTTCTGAATTAGTTTTTCTTATATATTCTATAAATTACAGACAACATTTCTCCCAAATTCCAAATAAAAATATTGTCATTTACAGCATTTATTTAAAGAAAATGAGAATTGTCTGAAATAACAAAAAAAGATGCAGAGCTTTTAGACCTCAAATAATGCGAAAAAAAAAAAAAGAAAACAAGTTCATATTCATAAAGTTTTAAGAGTTCAGAAATAATCAATATTTGGTGGAATAACCCTGGTGGTTTTTAATCACAGTTAGTTTTTTTTTTTCATGCATCTTGGCATCTAGTTCTCCTCCACCAGTCTTACACGCTGCTTTTGGATAACTTTTTTTTGCTGCTTTACTGCTGGTGCAGAAATTCAAGCTGTTCAGCTTGTTTTGATTGCTGTGATCAACCATGTTAGAAATTAAAATAAAGACTGTAATAGAAAATTGTTTTTTCTCTTGGAGCAATGGAGAAATGTTTGCAGTGAAAAAGTGTTTGCAGTTTCTTTTTGTCATAATTTTTCAATGAACTAACAAATATTAATGTCAGACAAAGATACATTTATTAAGATAAAAAGCAATCCAAACAAACCTAAGCCTATGTGAAACAATAACTGCCTCCCTATTAATTAACTTATATTAACTGCACTTTTTGGAAAGCTGAGTTCATTTTCACTATGAGATGAGAAAACAAAGTCATTGACCTATTGACCTATCAGTCTGTAAAAGGTTATAAAGTCATTTATTTCTAAAGCTTTGAGAAGAACCACACTGATTCACTATTATTCACTAATGGAGGAAAAAACACGGAACACTGGTGAACCTTCCCAGGAGTGACCGGCCGACAGAACAAAATTACTTCAAAAGGGCATGAAGAACTCATCCAGGAGGTTCCAAAAGAACCAGGGACAACATTCAAATACAACTTTAGAAAATAACCAGAGTTCTACAGAAAATCTATTAAAACTGTTATAAAATGATATCACTGATACCTTTAAAAAATATCACCCTAGTATTAATCATGTACTGTAAGTTGCAAATGATATTATTGTAGGATTTTTTATTTATGGTATAGAAAATGTAGATAATTGGTTGTATTTTGGTTTGGTTGTATATAAACCGGAGTTTGGAGCGCATCATATCATATAACTATATTTGTAAAGATCTTGTTCTCATGTATTCAAGGTATATGTTTCACCTGGTATTACTGTAGAAATTTGGAGTAATGGAAAGTCCAAACTTAGGAAAAGTGTCCATTTGGTTTTGAAAAAACAAGGATTTGGAGTCCAATAAAAGCAGAAAATCAAACTCTCATGATCTAATGACATCATGTAATCCTTAAAGAAGCCTTTCTATATTACTAACGATCGAAGTTATATAAGATATTACTGTAGCATTTTTGAGTAATGGAAAATTAAACTTAGGAAAAGTGCCCATTTAAGTTTCACATTAACAAGAGTATGGAGTCCAATAAAATCAGAAAATCAAACTGTTATCTAATGACACCATTAAATTTCTGAAGAGAAACCTTAATATAATACTAACTATAAACAATATAAGTGATATTACTGTAGCAATTTTAAGTATTGAAAAGTCAAACTTAGGAAAAGTGGCCATTTGGTTTTGCATAAACCAGAATTTGGAGCCCTATAAAAGCAGAAAATCAACCTGTTACATAATGATACCATTAAATCCTTGAAGAACCATTTCTATACTATTAATGATATGAGTATCAAGTGGTATTACTGTGGCATTTTGGGGTAATGGTCAAACTTAGGAAGAAAGGAAGGTTGGGGGGGGCAACACAAAGGTCTTTTTTTGAGCATTTTTAGGATCACTGGGGCGCCAACTTTGGAAACGGTCGAATGTGTAAGATCCACAGGCCCAGCAGCAACATCTGTGAAAAAATACATTATTTTATATTTATTTTAATGTGTTATTTTGTATCCAGACTGACAAAAATTTAGGCAGATGGGTTTTTGCAGCAGAAGACACCCCACCATCATTTCTGGTGGTTAACTTCCACTTCTTACAGTAATTACATTACAAACTCTAATTCCAAAATATTGTTGAGAATATGAAGGCCATTTCGATAGATAGATAGATAGATAGATAGATAGATAGATAGATAGATAGATAGATAGATAGATAGATAGATAGAGACACTGAAATTGAACTCATGTTTTCAGTGTTTATTTTAAATTTAGCAGTGCAAAAGATACGTAAACAGAAGATGAGTGAACTAGTGAATGAACTACTAGTGCAAAATAGGGTAGAACTGTAAAAATAGTGTTATAGGCATCAGCAAGACTGAGAGTGTGTCCATAGCTGAGGGTGTGTCCATGGTGTGGCCTGAATTACCAGAATGAAAAAATGTCACAGAGTCTTCAGTTTGCTGTGCTGAGAGGAGTTAAACAGTCTTATGGCCTGAGGGACAAAAGACCTCCTCAGTCTGTCTGTGGAGCAGGACTGGGACAGCAGTCTGCCGCTGAATGAGCTCCTCTGCCTGGTGATGGTGCTGTGCAGAGGGTGGTGAACATTGTCCATGATGTTCAGCAGCTTGCTGAGGGCTCTCCTCTCCGCCAGTGGTGTTAAGGACTCCAGCTTTAATCCCAGCACTTCCTGCTTTTGTGGGCAAAATGTATTTTACTTTTGAATAAAAGTTTCTAAAGGTAAAAGTTCTTTATCCAAACATTCAATCTAACCTCTGAAAGACTAAGGTACTTCATAGAAACAAAAGTGCTTTTTAGTTGCATCACTTCATGCACCACTTAGAGCACTCTTTTTTTATTATTATTTATAAGTGTTTACGACTTTAATAACGAGCAAAGAAAAAAAAACGGAGAGAGATGAAAAACATGTCACTGGCATGGCACTTTATGACATATAAAAGAAAATGTATGAAATGTATAACATTTAAGAAAGGTGTTGAGGTGTCGAGGTCAGGAAGAAGAGACAGGAGATGCATGCAGCTTCACGACAGAGCTTCACAACAGAGCTTCACGCCGAAAAAAAATGACAGAGCGGCAGAGTGACGAGAGGAGAGAAAAAGGAAAGGAGATAGCATCGTGCAGTAACACCCAACTCATTAGACCTTTTGTAATATGCTGAAACAATCCCAGAGAGGGCCTGACAATTAACTCACCCATTATATCCAATTAATTAAAAAGAGATATCTTACAGGGACATCTCATTATGCTATTTCAGTCAACCTTATTTGTAAGTCACGGTTCACTATTACCCGCCAACACGGCGATAAAGGACAAAAAGGAGTCAAACAAAGCGTGTTAGGAGGTTCCACGCTGCTGAGCGCACTTACTGAGCGCACACTTTAATGCGGGAGGAGCCTGAGCCTATTGCAGTAATGAGTTAGTTAACTTTCTAACGCAACTTTCTCCCGAGAAGATAGACGTGCCGCTCGAGCGCAGCGGCGGCGGCGGCCGTGCAACGCCTTATGTCCTTATGTTAATACAGTACGTCCGCTTTCCTGAGGAAGTGCGATTTCATGTTTTAATGTATTTCAATAACCTTGTGAGCGAGTGTGTACTTTTGCTAACCTTGTCTGTCAGAGAAGATTGATGGCTGATATTAAAAGGCTCATGTCAAACCTGAGGACATATGCAATTTGTTGGCTTTTACGTGACGTGATTTTTTCGCTGAAGTCTATGGAATTGCCATTCAGAAGCAGTCAAAAACCACCACCAGCCGTCCAACGCTTTCTTTTTCCCTTTTTTTTTATCTAGAGGGGTAAAGCGAGCAAATATTAGTTAGTCATTACCAGAGGAAAGCTTTCTGAAAGTCCTGGCATTGGTATTCAGGTCACACACACACCGACTCGGCTACACAGACACACACACAGAGGCACGGACACACACTCCTAACCAAAACTTTCACAACAGCTTAACTTTTAAGCCTTGAAACAAACTAATGAGCATTATGCCGCCCTTATTAGCCGCAGAGGAAGCCATTAGGTGACAGAAAATTGCATGAACGAATAAACGCCTAAATGCCTAAACCGAAAAACCTGTAGCCAAATAATTTAGCATTAAACTAATGCGTTATTATATCAGACGTTATTGGATAAAGAAGAAACGCCACGTACCAGAATTAGACGCCTGTCGCTTTTTTTTTTCTTTCTTTTTTCCACATAAAAAAAGTGCCACATAAAAAACACCAATCAGAAAGTGTCAAGTTCAGTCAATGACAGCAAAATGCACGTTATGCAAAACGCATGCATAATTGAAAGCAGCACTATACATCAAACACAGCGGACAGTCATTTTTCTGCGTGTCACAGCGAGCTATAAATCAGGCCTGGGCATAAATTACAAAAAAAATGCTCCAACCGAAACAAAAACTGTCTCAGGCTCAGGCTATCTGCAGAGCTACAACAGGAAGAAAAGGGATATATATATATATATATATATATATATATATATATATAAACATATATATGGCAACGGCAGCGCTGGTCTAATGGCGCCATAAGCCGGGAATAGCACCCAGCGTGGCCTGACAGTGACACGTTATGTTCTGAAGGCCCCCAAAAGTGAGTCCACCAGCCGCTGGAGGTGTTTGCAGAAACTGCCTGGCTGGAAAGATGGAGCGACAGTTGAGTGTACGTCGGGGGTGGCATGTGCGTTCACTCATCCTGATTAGCTGGCACTGTCGTACAACATGGAGGAAACTTACCGCGGGGGTACTGATGGATAGAAAGCCGAGATCGATAGAAAAAAAAAGTGTATTAAAGTGCTTTCCGAAGTATTTCCACAGGAACTGAGAGTATGAAAAATATGAACAGGAACTAAATAAAACTCTGAGGTGTGGAGGAAGGTGGAGCTTCCAGGGGCATGAAAAGGTACACTGCTTGGCCAAAAAAAAAAAAATAATTCACACACTAATATTTTGTCTAAAATCTCTCTTTGATTGCAGCATGGTGCATTCACTGTGGCATTGTTTCAATAATCTTCTGCAAAGTCACAAGATTTATTTCAATCCAGTGTTGCTGGATTCATTTTTCACCAAGATCTTGCAGCAGCATTGATGATGGTAGAGTCTGACCGCTGCACAAAGCAGCTCTTCTCCATCCAGCACATCCCAAAGATTCTCAAAGAGGTTAAGATCTGGACTCTGTGGTGAACTCTCTCAATCCATGTGTGAAAATGATGATCTCATGCTCCCTGAACCCTGAACTCTTTCACAATTCCAGCCCCATGAATCCTGGCATTCTCATCATCTTAAAATATGAAGAAAAATAAATCCATTGATGGAATAACTTGGTCTATAATATTCAGTATATTCAGGTAGAGTCAGCTGACCTCATTCTTTCAGCACATACTGTTGCTGAACCTAAACCTGCAGACCAACTGCAGCATCAACCCCACATCATTTACTTACTTACATCCAAGTGGAGATTTTTTTTTCTTTTTTGGCCAGGCAGTGTAAAGAGTTAAGAGAAATATACTGTAAGATTGTCCTCTCCCCCTGTCTCCTTTAATTAGTCAGTAACAAAAGAGCAGTAAACAAAAGAAACTCTAGGAACGCTAGGAACTTGATTCAAAACCAGTAAACGAGGAACAGAAACCAGGAGGTATTTATAATAACAGAACCAGATGTGTGTAATCAGAAGCTCGGCGAGTTAGAACGCCGAGTGGTGATTGCCAGCATAATGGTACTTGTTCGACTGCAGTGTGCCAAGTGTAAAGTTTGGTGGAGGGGGGATCATTATCATTATGGTGTTGGGTTGTTTTATTTCTAGTGAAAGAAATAATGCTTAATGCTATAGCAACAACCAAGACACTTTGGACAGTTTAATGCTCCTAACTTTGCTGGAACAGTTTGGGGATTGGCCAAGGTCCAAATGTTCATAAAGACATGGACATGAGTCCAAGTTGTCCTCGTCTTACATCAATATCTGACCTCACAAATGCATTTCTGGACGAATGGTCAAAAATTCCCATAAACACACTACTAAACCTTGTGGAAAGCCTTTCCTAGAAGAGCTGAATAGTTGAATCTGTTGTAGCTACAGTTTAGTTTAGTTTTAGAACAGTAGAAGAGAATTGTATTGAATTGTTTACTATATTGGGAGAGTATGGATATTTATTACAATTTATTGTGCTAAAAAAGTAGCTATAACAGCAGCTTTAATGTAGATATGTATGTTTTTTTTTACTTTTCTACATCGAGTCTAATAGAAGCAATAAGCTAGCTAGCTTAGTAGCAAAATGAAAAAACCTGTACTACAGAATGGAGTGTGTGACCCATCAGTATCCGGACTAGGGTTGCAACTAATGATTATTTTGGTAGTCGATTAATCTAACGATTATTTTTTCGATTAGTTGATTAGCCAACGATTATTTCTGCCATCTCTAAAAATTATAGAAACAGCAGAACATGAGGTTTAAAAGGCATTTGAATATCTGAATGTTGTTTAAACATAGAAATAACTGATATTTAATGATTTAATATGTAATCTGTTGTGTCTGGGTACTTTTGGAGACCCAAACTAAGTCTCCCATTGCTCTTCTGTCCCAAGCACTTTGTGTAATGTAGTACTGTTACAAATTAACGATTAGTTCGACAATTAAATGTAAATAATCAACATTGTCGATTAAATCGATTAATCGGTGCAGCCCTAGTCCGGACCAGGAAGAAGTGGATAAGGTGGATGAGATAAATGAATGGATGGATACTTGTGCTATCTAATCTGACTAGTAGATGTCCTCATGGGCTATTCTAATTGGAAGCCAATTTGTATCACTTGGATACTGATAGTTGTTTGTCAGATTTCATTATGCCAACATTTATTCCACCAAGGGTGAGCGTCCCATCGAGAAATAACCATGAAATGAACACAAACCCAGTTATAAATGAATAATCACACAGTATAGAGGAAGAGTGTAAAGAAAAGTTTCCATCCCTATTCCCCCGTTCCCGAAAGTCCTCTAACTCTGAGATCAGACTCTTAACTCAGAGCACTGAGACGTACTGGAGCTGCCAGGGCTCTCATGGTCATGACTATTTGATGCATTGACAACTTAGGCAGAATTTAGCCTCACAGCCGGAGCAGGTGTCTCTAAACCTGCAGCCTGGCTACGCTGAGCTCCCTGTTAAATTGGTATTGATGTTATGTTCTAATATTTGATGTGGAAAGAGTTGGAGAGTCTGTCATCGCAATCTCATATGCATTTTGCTGAAACGCTAAAATGCTAAAAAGATAGACTGGGTGAAACTTCCACTGAGTGAAAGTCTGACTGAGGGTCTGGGGTCACTGGGCTGGGATTAACATGTGTTCTGGGTGAGCTGAGAATAAGTCTACAGTCTGTTGGATTTCGGCACGATGCCAGTTCTTTTTCTTCTTCTATTGTTTAAAAAGGCGACAATCGCCTGATTTTGGTATTTGGACCAAACAAGGTAGAAGCAAAGTAGCCTTATACTGTTTATTTTAGATGGATATCAGTCAGTCTCTCTCTCTCATTCAGTCTCTCTCTTTTTTCTCTTCAGACTCACTCTCTCTTTTTCAGTTTCTTATTCAGTCTCTCTCTCTTTTATCTCTCTCTAAGTAGCCTTTTAATGTTTATTTTAGACAGACAGATAATTTCTCTCTCCCTTATTCAGTCTTTCTCTGTTTCTCATTCAGTCACTCTCTCCCTCATTCAGTCTTTTTTCTCTCTCTCCTAATTTGTGTCTCTCATTCAGTATTTCTTTGTTGTCTAGTCTCTCATTCAATCTCTCTTTGTCTCTTTCATTTAGTCTCTTTCTCTCTCTCTCTCTCTCGTTCAGACTTATTCTCTTTTTCAGTCTGTCTCTTATTTTATCTTCCTTTCTCATTCAATCTCTCTGTGTCCCTCTTTTATTCAGTTTCTTTCTCATTCCATCTCTCTCTCGCTCTCATTTCTCTTTTACCCATTCAGACTCACTCTCTCTTTTTCACTCTCTCTTTCATTCAGTCTCTTTCTCATTCAGTCTCCCCCTTTTCTCTCTCCCTCATTCAATTTCTCTGTGTCTCTCCTTCATTCAGTCTCTCTCTTCTCCCTCTCAAATTCAGATTCACTCTCTGTCAGTCTATCTGTCTCTTATTCTCTCTCTCTCTCCCTTTTATTCAATCTCTCGATGTGTCTTTTTTTTATGAAGTCTCTTTCTTTTCTCTCTCTCTCTTTCTTGTTCAGACCCACTCTCTTTTTCAGTCTGTCTGTCTGTCTTATTCTATGTCTCTCTCTTTTTCAGTCTCTCTCTCTCTCTCTCTCTCTCTCTCTGTTGAGTGTGTCAGCTTATACGATGCAGGCCCCATGACAGCTCTGACACACTGATTCACCATGAAGAGCCAGCAGGAGACCAATATCATCGCGCCTGCATGTGGGTGTGTGGGATGTGTGTGTGTGTGTGTGTGTGTGTGTTTTATTTCATTTCTTTGCCTAAGAGTTTCATGTTTGATAGAGCTGTTTTTTGCGTTGCCACACGCCGACTCGCTTTGAAGTCGACAACAAAGCGTCTTGGTTGGGAGGCGACTGGAGGAGGAACTTAAAGAGCTCGCCATTAAGAGAGCTGATAACCGGTGCATGAAGCGCTGTCATTGCATCCTAAAGCATTTCCCATACTGCACTCAGCGTTATAATGGTCAGACAAGAGCCGCCAGTCACATCATTAGGAAAATAGGCCCTGACAAAGTGGCTCTTTTTTTTCTCTTCTTTTTGATCAAATGGGCTCAGGAGCGTTCAGGATTAAACATTTACACAGAGCTGCCCTCCGTCACTTCCTTTCCCTCTGGCAATTAATCAAAACTGGCCCACTTTCTCGGAAATGGACGTAATCCAGCATCTCTGATTAGTCAGAATTTGACTCTGATTGCTAGTTTTCAGCCGTGGTGTTCCAGCAAAGAACCCATAATAAATAAGTACAGTACAGGCCAAACCTTCTCTTTTTCAATGCGTTTTCTTTATTATTTTCATGACTATTCACATTGTAGATTCTCACTGAAGCATCAAAACTATGAATGAACACATGTGGAGTTTTATGTACTTAACTAAAAATTAACCTATCCTCCACAGTCACCGGACCTGAACCCAATCCAGAGGGTTTGGGGTGAGCTGGAGCACAGAGTGAAGAAGGCAAAGGAGCAACAAGTGCTAGATAGATAGATAGATAGATAGATAGATAGATAGATAGATAGATAGATAGATAGATAGACAGACAGACTATATCAAGTAATGAATACTCCTCATCAAGTTTTCTAAGGGTTTAGAACTATGCTAAACTCATACTGTCAGGAATTGCAGCAGGGAGGACGCGAGGCAGCGTGAATGCAGGTAATTTATTAATAAAAACACAAACAATAATCCAAAACTAAACTGAAAACAAGATGCATGAACAAACAGGACTACTGGAATTAGCACAGAAACAAAGAACCAGCTACCTGACTGACATTGAACACACACAAGACCAGACAACCTAACACTGAAAACACAGGGGCTTAAATACACATGGAGGGAACAAGGAACAGGAAACTCCTAGGGACAGGTAATGAGGGGGCGGAGCTACAAATGAACACAGGTGGGAGCACTGAAGAGATGGGCGGAGACATGGAGAGACACTAAACAAAGAAGGGAAAAAACATGGAGACTGACAAAGGTACAGGTCTACAAAAAAACACAGTAGGTGTAAATCTTACCCACAGAGCACAATGATAGGTCTAAACACAAGGAGAGACCAATCAGAAAGATTGCTATTCGTCAATCTGCATGTCAGTATGTGGGAGAATCACTGTAGTCACAGGAGAGGTGGGATGTCTGCAAGTTTTAAATAAGAATTATTGTTTCACTCTATTTTTCTAAGACTGTTTTTTCTTGTTTTAATGTAAAGATATCAAGTCCTGAACGCTCCTTAGCGAGTTCTCTGAGGCTCAGGAACTGGACGGGTGCTTCAGAACCACGAGACAGATCTTCCACTGTGGGAGAACCAGTAACAGAACACCCGTCTTGCTGTCAGTCAAATAAAATCAGCAATTCTATCAGTCTGTCTTTATGTCTTTATACCAGGAGAGAACCGCGGAAACCCAGTAAAACACCTGGGAAACCACTGACCTAATGAACGCAGGAATAAGGCTGGAATTATTGGAGTGTGTGTGTGTGTGTGTGTGTGTGTGTGTGTGTGTGTGTTTGTGTGGGCTTGAAGTAAACTTTCAGGTTCAGCTTCTAACCCTAAGAGAGAAAGAGAGAGGAAAAGAGAGAGAGAGAGAGAGAGAGAAAGAATGAGAGATGGAGTCAGAGAGAATAAGATATGAAAAAGAGAGACAGGGAGATGGAGAGAATAAGAGAGAGAGAGAGAAAGAGAAGAGTGATAAAGACAGAGAGAGAAAATAAGAAAAAGAACAAGACAGAGAGACAAAGGGAGAGAAAGAGAGAGAGAGGGAGAGAAGGAAAGATGAAGTAAACCTTCAGGTTCAGGTTCTAATCCTAAGAGAGAGAGAGAGGAAAAAAGAGAGAGAGAGAAAGAAAGAACAAGAGATGGAGTCAGAGAGACAGGGAGATGGAGAGAATAAGAGAGAGAGTAAGAGAGAAGAGTGATGAAGACAGAAAGAGACAATAAGAAAGAGAGAGAGAGACAAAGGGAGAGAAAGAGAGAGAGAGGGAAAGATGGAAAAATGGAGAAAGAGATGGAGAGAAAAATAGAGAGAGAGACAGAGAAAAAAGGGCAGAGAGAGAGAGAGGTAAAGAAAGAGAGAGGGAGAGATGAAAAGATGGAGAAAGAGAGAGAAAGATAGATAGAGTCAGAGAGAGGGAGAGATACAGACAGAGGGAGAGAAAGACGGGATGAGAGAGGGAGAAAGATGGAGAGAACAGAGAAAGAAAGAGAGGGAGAGAGGGATCACTAGAACGACTGAAAAGAATGACTAAATGGAGGAGAGAAAAAAAAAGGCTTACATCATCAGCAGTCGCCGTGGAAACAGGAAAAACACGGTTCACTGCCTCACACACACTCTCGCGCACACCAAAACACACTCCCGCATGCGTGCTCGCGCACACACACACATATGGAAAAAAACAGGGCCTTACGTGTGTGTGTGCTCCTGCACTCCCTAATGGTAATGATGATGTGCAGAAAAGAGTGTGTGTGTGTGTGCGCGAGAGTGTGTATGTGTGCGCGAGAGTGTGTGTGTGTGTGAGTCATCTCGTCTCAGTGCTGGTGTGAGTGGAGATTCAGGTGCTCCAGCGAGACAAGATTAAAGCACACACACTGCCATCAAACACCCGTCGAGCGAGAGCACAGCACACCACAGCACAGCACAACACAACACTGCTGAAAGCTTTGGAGTTGCAGAGAGAGCACACACACACATACACATACACATACACATATATATACACATATACACACACCTGCAGAAACACTGCCACAACACAACACAACACTGCTGAAAGCTTTGGAGTTGCAGAGAGCACACACACATACACACACACATATATAAACACATATATATATATACACACATGTACACACACCTGCAGAAACACTGCCACAACACTGCTGAAAGCTTTGGAGTTGCAGAGAGCACACGCACACATATATATACACACACACACATATATATATATACACACATATATAAACACACATATATACACACCTGCAGAAACACTGCCACAACACAACACTGCTGAAAGCTTTGGAGTTGCAAAGAGCAAACACACACCCACACATATATATACACACCTGCAGACGCACTGCCACCACACAACACAAGACAGCACAGCACTGCTCAAAGTTTTGGAGTTGCAGAGAGTGCACACACACAGATATACACGCACACACATATATATATACACACACATATATATATATATACAGTGCCCTCCATAATTATTGGCACCCCTGGTTAAGATGTGTTCTTTAGCTTCTCATGAATTGAGTTTTGTTCAAAATAATATAGGACCACGATGGAAAAAAAAGTAAAGTCCAACCTTTAACTCAAGTAAATTTTAAGGGGGAAATAAAATCCCTGACTAAGAAATAATTATTCTTCATAAAATCACCTGTTCCACAATTATTGGCACCCCTAACAATTCTTAGGAAATAAATGTAATAAAAGTATTTCTGTCACTTCTACAGTAGTTTACGAAGTTGATCAGAGTATGTAGGAACATTTAATTAGTAATTCACAACTTCCTGTTTCCCTGGGGTATAAATATGACGTGACACAGAGGCCATTTATCTTCAACATGGGAAAGACAAAGGAACATACCATTCAAGTGAGGCAGATGTGTGTTGACCTTCACAAGTCAGGCAATGGCTACAAGAAAATCGCTACTCGCCTACACCTGTCCATATCTACTGTCAGAGGAATTATTAAGAAGTTTAAAACAACTGGAACAGTGGTAAACAAGCCTGGACGAGGACGCAAGTTTATTTTGCCACCACGCACAGTGAGGAGGATGATAAGAGAAATAAAAAGTTCTCCAAAGCTCACTGTTACAGAATTGCAACAAATGGTAGCTTCTTGGGGTCACAAAGTCTCCAAAACAACCATCAGGCGCTATCTACATGCCAACAAGCTGTTTGGGAGGCATGCACGGAAGAAACCATTTCTCACTCATAATCATAAACGCAAACGTTTGGAGTTTGCTAAGCGGTACTATGACTTCAACTGGGACCGTGTGCTTTGGTCAGATGAAACAAAGATAGAGCTTTTTGGCAACAAATGCTCTAAGTGGGTCTGGCGTAACACAAGAGCTGAGTATGCAGAAAAGCACCTCATGCCCACTGTGAAATACGGTGGGGGATCAGTGATGCTGTGGGCCTGTTTCTCTTCTAAAGGCCCTGGGAACCTTGTTAGGGTGCATGGCATCATGAATGCTCTAAAATACCAGGACATTTTAAAACAAAATCTGGTGGCTTCTGCCCGAAAGCTGAAGATGGGTCGTCACTGGGTCTTTCAGCAAGATAATGACCCTAAACATGTGGCCAAATCTACACAGAAATGGTTCACCGCACACAGAATCAAGCTCCTCCCATGGCCATCTCAGTCCCCAGACCTCAACCCCATTGAAAACCTGTGGGGTGAGCTGAAGAGGAGAGTGCAGAGGAGAGGACCCAGGTCGTTGGATGATTTAGAGAGAATGTGCAAAGAGGAATGGTCAAAGATCCCTCTTTCTGTATTCTCCCATCTTGTGAAACATTACAGGAGAAGATTAGGTGCTGTTTTGTTGGCAAAAGGGGGTTGTACAAAGTATTAACATCAGGGGTGCTTATAATTGTGGCACACATGATTTGATGTTAAATAATTATTTCTTAATGTGGGATTTTTTTCCTACTGAATAAATTCACTTGAGTTAAAGGTTGTATTTTACTCTTTTTCCATCGTGGTCCTATATTATTTTGAA